>NW_005054543.1:146891-219930 GCF_000277835.1 Geospiza fortis | reverse complement strand
AAAAGAGTGAAGCCTGTGCAACACATGATCAGAGAAGTGCAAATATCCTGAGTACCTGGTAGCATCTGCTACCAGAAACAGTTCCTTCACCCCCTAACAACTGCTACTAAAGCCCTTTCTGCTTAGTGACTCACTACCTGACAGCATCTCTTGCCCAGTGTGCCGGCTGCTGATTCCACTTGCCATAAGTGAAGATATTGTGTAGGAGGAAAAATAAATTGTTACATGCTTATGGGTTTCATTAGGTTTCTTTTCTCTCCTATGTGAGGGCTTTTGTAAAATTCCAAAAGAAGTGCTTAGTTTGTTTTTTTTTTTTAATATTATTTTAAACATAAACTGTTGCTTCAAACGGATGCTGAATATTCAAAATAGAATACAAAATACTTTCATGAAAATCGAGGATTACTAAGCTAATTCCTGCATTGGAAACTTCCTCCACAGCAACCAGTATGTGCTGCCAATAAATCACAGAGTCCATAAACAGGTGAAAGAAATAAAATGTGACATGTTTGGTAGCTTTGAGGTGTGCAAACCTAAGTGTGTGTGCCGGTACACTCAGCAAGGCTGCTTGTCTTTTCAGAGATGTGCAAGGCAGAAATGAAATCCGCCCCTGCCATAAAGCTGAAAAGAACCTCAGTGCTATGAAGGAGGCTCTGTGGACTCTGCAACTAAGCTCTCAGTCTTTCACAAATGGGTATTTTGTGCTCTCTTTTCCTTCAGTTGGTGAAGTGCAACAAGGGAAAAGTGATGAAGAGATAAGGGGGTTAGCAGCCTGCTCTGAGACTTGACAACACAGTGGGTGGAGAGAGATGCAAAAGGGGAAGAATCTGGGCTAAAGGTATTCTCCATTTTATGTGAAAAAATTATATTGCCTATTTGAAATGTCACTATTTCAATAAATTTTTTTTCATCTTATGCTATCTGATCAAAGGTGAAGACCACCTCAAGTGCAAGTTAAATGTTAATGCTTTTTCTTTTCATACACTGGCTTTCTGAACATTTACAGAACAGCTGTGTTTCTTTGCATTTCAATGATAAGTTGAGCCATTTCAAAAGAAAACAAAATCAATTAAGAACTTCACATTCTGGTTTAGATTGTTCTATCTTAAATGCTGCACACTGTGGCCAGAGTGAAGAGCAGATGGGTCACAGTTCCTGTGAGCCTATAATTTGTTGTCTTATCTCCATAGTAGGGCATGTAGTTTTTTCCTTGAAAACTCCAGTTTGCCTCTGTTTTGGTGGAAATCCTTTTTTGCAGATTGGATGGGTAGCTTTGTGTCACCTTGTTCTCCTTTAGATGTATTACTTCTGATCGAAATTTTCAATTCTGTTCACCACTTGTATTTACTTCTTTCACACTTTCCTGTTGCATCCCCCATTATGAGTTAGTTAAGAGTTTTAGCTAACACTGAAGTGTTAGCTCAGAGTTAATCTCAGGTTTATCTTGAGCTTCACTCCCAGTTCCTCAGAGATGATTTTTTTTCACGGGTTAGACTCACATCACCTCCAGCTCAAGTTGCTTTTTTACTTACTAACATATCCTCCTGGTCAAGTATATTCTACCCCATGGCAAAACAAACAAACAAACAAACAAACAAACAAACACACACATTCTTTGAAACAAGTTAAAGAGGCTGTTTTTTCCACTGCTTCTTAAAGGGTCTTTCACATGCCCTTTGAATAACTTTGGCCCACGACCCTGCTGGATTTAACACAGATGCACAGACTAGCTGAAAATAGGATATTAACACAGCTTGGGGAAAACTAACACAGATCTGAGCTCCTAAGGCTTCTTTTTTGTCACTGAACACTCTTCTAGTTTCAGTGCAGCTGTAAATCTGGATAGCCAACACCACATGCTGGCCCTTCTCTATTAGAGGCACCAAGTCACACCACCCTTTTGTCTATCTGGACCCTCCTGGTTCAAGAGTTTCTCAAGAAGTTTACACAAATTGAACAACAAAACATAGCCATTTTACCTTTTATTTTTTTCTGGTTTTGTGTTACTTTATTTTGTTTTGCTTTATTTATTTATTCCCAATATATTGCATAATGTTTTCCATTACTCTTGTTGCAAGGCTGTGTAATGAGCCAACATGCAGCACACAGAGAAAGGTCTTTGCCAGATTTCCAAGGCACATCTGTTGGGAACTTTGTTTTTTTGCTGTGTACATGGACAGTAAATATGCCTGTTCTTTTGGTATGGAAATCATCTTCAGGCTGTACCATCAATATTCATTCCATATCACACCAATTAACAAACTGTGAATAATTGGGAACTAAACATGAATGCATGAAGGACCATGATCACCCAGGTAGTGACTAATAGGAACTTGTTTGAAGTAATCACACACAAATTTAATTTTAATATGGCTGATTTGTTTGGGTGTTTTTTTTTTATTTTCCAGAAAGTTGTCTCAATGTTAATTAAACAATTTAGCTCATATTAATTTTTTTTAGAAAAGTGTAATTTTTTTAAAAAGCTGCCTTTAACTTTAATCACAAGAATAGGTCATTCAATCAATAACAAAATGCTTGATTTTGCTAGCATTTTCTACCGTTTTGCTCTCTATGTAAAATGATGTTCTAAATAGCTTTTACTACATTTCAATATAATCAAAATGACGTATTTTGTATTTCAAAGAGTTACTTATCTGCTTGGATAACCCCATAAAAAGAAAAAGCATGAAAGTTACTAAACAAACCTAAAACCCTCAAAAAATTCCTTATCTGCACTATTTCTTTGTATTTTAATTTCACATCAGCATCTTCCTTGAAATTACAAAGTGAAAGAAGACAAAGAGCATGAAAAGCTGTCTCTTGTGGCTTTTTTAGAACTTTGAGGGGAGTCCAGATCTAAATTGGACCCAAGAATCATCAATTTTGATACAAGAAAGTCGACCAGCCTCAAATGATGTCACAAGCAGTTTTTAGGAGTTCCAGCTGATGCTCAACACAGTTCAGAATGTAACAAGGTAAAATGAAGAAGTTTTGTGCTTTTTGTTCGATTACTTCCTACAGAATTACCTGCAAAGAATGACATCTGATATGCCGGGAATCTTTCTCTAAATAAATACTCAGATGTAGAAACAATTTATCATATTTATTTAACTAATCAGTATTTCCCATTCTTACTGGCTTGACATTTAAGCAAAGCACAAGTCTCAGTTGTGGCTGTAAAGAATCACTATGTCTCACATTTTTACCATGAGTCATTCAAATTATTTTTAATGGCACAACAGTTTGAATCAAGAAGCTTCTTTATTCCTTTTTTTTTAAACTGATGGTTTCTAATTTACAACTTCAGAATAGACGCTTTTATTTTTTTGTTTAGATTTTTATATATTCTATTTTACGTTCAGTATTGTATATAATTTTATATATTGTAATTTCAATATTTTTCTGTTTTTATGATTTTTATTTTAGTATTATGTCCCTTATAGTATATATAATTTAATTTCAATCCCTCATTTCATTTAATTTAATTATCTTAGTTTGGATTTTTGGATTGATTTTTTTTTGTTTTGTTTTCCAACTTCAGTGATTCAAAGAAGTTCCCCTGAAAAGAGAGAGTTCTTCCAGTCATAACATGGTCAAATAATGACGCTTTCTGTATTCCACTTTTGGAAAGCAGGAATACAGAGGTGCCTGCTTTTCCAAAATATCATAATGTTTGATTTCTTTCAAATGAGCTTTGAAATAGCTCCCAACAATCATTTTTCAACAGTGTCAGTTGCTAAGACTTTGAGGTCAGAGATATATAGCTGATACTGAAATAAATCCAGAGCACTCACCTGGAGCTTATCATACACCTCCCTACCAGCACTAGCTTTAGTAGTACATAATTAAGCCAGAAAAAATGGGGAAAATTCATAAATTTGGGGAATATTGCCTTCCTAAGAAAAAGGAAGCCTTGAGAAGAGATTTGAAACTGAACAGAGAAGAATCCCTTTGAAGTTTTTGTTTTCTTATCCTAATCTAAGGAGTCAGATGTGTAGTTTTACTTCATCAGGCCACATTAGAATTATCAGGTCGTGTCCAGCAGCACAGTTCCAGAGCTGCAAGAAAGGACTGCTGGAAGATGGAGATCCAGACTTGGGGAAGATGCTGGCAGGATGTGCCAAGCTGCAGAAATTATCAAGGCTGGATGAAAATGTTAAATGGGAAAACAAATTGCAAATTTTCTTGACAGATTCACCAGCAGGAGAGGACGCTGGGAAGCAGGAGGTCACAGCAAAGTGAGGGGTTTGGAAGAAATGCTGTAGAATAAACAGAGAGAAAATGTCAAAGAAAAGCAGCTGCTTGAGGAATGGGGACATGTACAGACCCAGACAACAGGCAGCATTTAGAAATGAATGCTGTTTTGCAGGAGTTTTCAGCCCTGAGTAGCAGGGACAAGCAGAACATCACACGACTCAGTGCCCAGGAGAGCAGGCAGTGACAGGGTTTGCAGGGACAGGCAGCACCTTTCAACAGGCCAGCACAGACAGGCACAAAACCAGACAAGTTCTTGTACTCCCAGACCTTCTTCCAGGGGACAGAGCTGGCAGTGACATGGAGGAGTTCTGCATGGGGCTTGGCTGAAGAATTCTGAAGCAAAGAAATTATTTTTTCATTAAAAAATAATGAAATGCTTATAAATTATAGACAAAACATAGATCACTTAGGAAAAAAATGTGAATGGGAAATGTAAATACATAGAGGAAAGACAAATATAATCGAGGTTGCATAGCATGAAACTAATTCTGAGTACAGAGTTACGTGATCTGAAGTTTATCTTTAACTGGAACTGATCAAGTCTGTTATAGTTACAGGAATAAAATGGCAATATTTGGTTTAAAAACATGTTTAGCCCAGGTTTGATTCAGAGAGTGTACAGACTGAAGAAACCTAGAAAATGTAATAATGCAAATAGAAGAAACAATTATCCAGTCTCAGAAATAATAGAGAATAAATTTGCAGGGACTGCAGCAAAGTATGAGGCATTGCAGGAAACCTTCAAGGCTATCAGTGTAAGATGGGATGGGAATTACAAAATATCTCTGCTGCATCTTTTTCATTTAAATGAGAACTTTCTGTAGCTGATGATGTAGTGCTTAGAGGTACTGGCTCCCAGACTGCAAATTATGATAACCTGACGTGATTCATGATTGCAGAGAGTTGTAGAAGAAAAAAATGATTTGTTGAGCTCTGGATTGCTGGGGTTAGTGATTGATGGCTCAGCCCTACAAACATGAAGGTGTCCAGGGGCAACAGGGCAGGGGGAGGAAAGCCAGTGCTTCAGTCAGAGAAAGGATGTCCTGCTCTGGCTCCTTCTGGGGCTGTCCCCAGAGGAAATCACCCCCATGGACTGGAGAGCACACCCAGCATGGGCCAACAGCTTCTGGACCACCTTGCAGACTGGCAGGATCATGGAACTCATGATCCAAGTCAAGGGAAGGGACACTTGGGCTCATGCAGGATGGAAAGCAGCATTTAAATAATCAATTACTATTCCCACTAACATGAGTTGGCATTATTGAGGAGTTTAACATGAAATTGTCACAGGCAGAATTAGAGACATATTTAACCAGCAAGGTATTACAGAAGGGATGGTCTGCAGCTTCACAGAACTTGAAAGCATGAGAGAATTATGCATCCCAAAGTGAAATAAGCCATCCAAATATACTTATTAATTTGTCTGGCAAAAAAAGAAAAAAGAAAAAAAGTATATTTAGAGTGTTTCTAATTAAAGTTTTGATATCTCAAAGAGACCCAAAATTTGTTCTTACAAACTTAGCCTTTAAAAACTGCAGCGAAAAGTTATTTTGTTAAAAAGGAAAAAAAAAGGAAAAAGAATAGTTCTTCCTGGCTTCTCTCATCCTGCAGCAGAAGTCTGAGCAGATCTTTTAAATACACTCAAAACCACTGGTAAAAGAGTACCCTGAACCTGTACTGTTGCCAGCTTTGATGCCTCTGGGATGTATCTGGCATGCAGAGTGGTGTTGCCAGGTTTTGGCAGGGCAATTTCTCCTCACTCTCACTAAATACTTGAGCCATCAGCCCTCCCTCTCCTGCCCTGAAGGAAAGTGCCAGGACATGAGCCAAGGCCAGGTTATGTAAGGGGGAACCTGCAGAGAGAAAAAAGAACTGTTGTGAAGAGCTACTAAATAGCAAGGAGCAGTGATAGAGAGAGAGGCAGAATTGATGCTCAGGAGCCTGGCCAGGACATTTCCAGACAGAATTAGTGGAAATTGCTTGGTCTGTGCTATAACAAACTGGAACTCTGAATTATAACTTGCCCAGAGAAGCTGTGGCTGCCCCATCCCTGGAAATGCTCAAGGCCAGGTTGGATGGGGCCTGGAGCAACCTGGGGTAGTGGAAGGTGTCCCTGCCCATGGCAAGGGGGGCTGGAAGGAGATGACCTTAAAGGTCCCTTCCAATCCAAACCATTCTATGATTCCATGAAAAACAATAGAAGAAGAAGAAATAGAGAACAGACATGAGGTGGTAACACAGAGAAAAACTAATAAATAAACAAGCAAAAAACTTACAGTGTTATATCTCCTAAAATCATGATCCTAAGAAACCTTCATCACATGCAGGCCGTTTTTTTTTTACCCTGAAGGTGATGTAAGTTACTTCTTGCTAGGAATCCTGGGGTTTAATGTAATTTGAAAACAGATCTCCTAAATTTATAATCTAAGTGCCTTGGAAAACAGGGCTTGGGCACCAGTTTGGCAGGTTGGTGGCTCTCCTGAGCCAGAGTTCATTTTGGCGTTTTCAAAGGAAAGAAATGTGAAAAGCTATGACAAAAACATCTTAAGGCCAGAACCATGAGTGGGGGAAATCTTTTAACAGTGGGGTAAGAAATGGCAACATTCAAAGCAAAGCACTTATGAGCAGATGGATGAGGGGAGAGGAGTTTGAAACATAAATGAGCAAAGATAGGCACTAAAATGGACAAAATCACTGCTCTGCTCATTTTTTTTCAGTGTGAAGGTAAAACAAAGCTGCTATAAAGTAGTTGAACAGGCCACTGTCCTTTGGCTGCTCTGTGCTTCACATAAAATAGAGAGAAAACAGTGACAGGGACTTGGCTTATTAGATGTTGTAATAGCTCAGATTTTTCCAAGCTGCAGAAGACCAAGCATTCATTAGTCTTATTTTCATTCCTTCAAGTCCTTCCTTTGGTGTCTTTTCCCTCTCAGAGAGATTAAATAGACCAGAAACCAGAGCAGCCATCCGAGCCCTGCTCTTACCCCACTCTTAAGTGGCCAAACCACAACTACTCTCTGGACCTTCCCCTGAGGTGAAACCTTTGCAGACCTAAATTGTCACATTAAAACTGCAGCTATTTTCTCTCTCTGGCCACCCTCTCATGCTACTGCCACTCAGCTTCACCCTCTCCCCCTAAAAGCCTCAAAAAGAAGGGTGGAGGAATCTGTAATTTCTAGAAAACCTGGCAGAAATGTTAAAAGAGGGGAGGGGGGATTCTGGCAGCTCCAGTGCCTCCCATTTCCATCCCTCCCACTTTTGTGTTCTTCTCCCAACCTGTCAGATCTCACAGGAGACAACAATAAGGGAGAAGGAGTTTTCCACCCTCCATGGCACCTTCCCTGTCACCATTGCAGGAAGAGGTTATTAGAGTGCTAAATCATGCAAACCCAAATCAGCCAAACAAAGCTATAAAAAAAAACCAGCAGAGACAACAGAACGGGGAGGGGAAACTCTAGGGAGAAGTTAAATAACCTATTGTCCAGAGGAGAAAAGCAAACAGATAAAATCACAACTTAGAATAAAAAAAGACTCAAGCAAGGAGGTGCTTACAAACCAGGGGCTTCACGAACAATGAAATTTACAAAGGAATATAAAAATACACTCTGCATTTCTAGTCCTGTTTTATTTCACCCTGCTTTGAGGACTGCAACTAATTTAGTGAGCTACTGAGCACCTCTGCCTTCACTTCTTTCCACTGCAAAGTAGGAATTAGCAGTGGAGGGAGGAAAGATAATGAACTCATCTAAATGGATATTGTGATACTGTGCCTTGATTTCAATGGATACAGATATGTTAATGAATAAAATTACCTAAAATCTTGCATGTGGGAGGATCACATAGAACCAAAGAATCATTAGGGTTGGAAAAGACTTCTAGGATAATCAAGTCTAAGCATTAACCCAACACTGCCAAGTCCAGCATTAACTGTGTCCCCAGGTGCCACATCTACACATCTTTTAAATCCCTCTAGGGATGCTGGCTCCACCACCTCCCTGGGCAGCTTTTTTCACTGCTCAACAGCCCTTGTGGTAAGCAAATTTTTCCTAACATCCAATGTAAACCTATCCTGGCACAACCTGAGGGCATTTCCTCTTGTCCTGCCACTTGTTACCTGTGAGAAGAGGCTGATCTCCATCTCACTATAACCTTCTTTCAGGGAGTTAGAGAGAGCAATCAGGTCCCTCTGGAGCTTCTTTCCTCTTTTTCTCTCCAGGTTAAAATCCCTCAGTTTCCTCAGCTTCTTCTTATCAGACTTCTTCTCCTAATCATTGATAGGATTAAACTTTCCACACCCTCCAAGCAGGAAGGTCACATCCAAATTTTGTACTTGGATCTGTCCCTGAGCTGGGCATGGGCATTGTGTCAATGCCACTTGGCATGACTCAAAAACTGGTCAATTGTACCTGTACAGTGGCAGGGATGGTTAGTCATCAGCCTTGGAGCTTGTGCCAAGGCTTTGCTGTATTTACTAGTGCTCAGGTGGCTGATAAGGAAAGCAATGATAGCACAGTAGCAAATGTTGACCAATACACACTAAGATATGGAAATGGAAAAAGGAAGAAATGAAAATTCAGAGGGTTTAAGAGAAGTCACAGTGGCCTGATGTACCAGAATTACAAAACAATAAGAAGTTGCAGAGCCAGTAGTACAAAATCCCTAAAGCATAGGTAGTTGAAGATGTAAGGATTCCTTTCAGAAAGTAGCAATGAAATGGTTCAACTCACTTACAAACTTGTAAGTCCTGTTTGAGCAGTATAAAAAATTGAAACAAATCTCAAAATGAAAAAAAAATTCAGGAAAGAATTATATGGACTAAAGTTAAATTTGGGGTGCCAAATGTAGCTCTTGCTGGAATAACCTGATTGTTTTTCATTTATTAAAAAATCCCAATTACTCTGATTCCCTCAGCAAAGAAGGATGAACCATATAAAAGTTAAAGCTGAAGAATAAACCAGGGAGCTGCTAGTGAAGAAGGAGAACTGTGGGGTTGCCCAGAGACCATTTAGCAACAAGCACTCCTGAGACTCGAGATATTCAGCCTGAAGGAAGGCTCAGAGAGGAGCCTTAAGAGCAATGCTAATTAACACTTTTACCAGCAATCCTGGCATAGAAAGTGAGCACATCAATAAAGCTCACTGATGACACGGAGAGGTTCAGAGCATCTGCAAGGAGCAACTGGGTGAGCATGAAAACCCAAGTAATAGCAATTTAATGAAATTCAGTAGTACAGAGGGCAAGGGCATACATCTGGACACCAACAGCAAAAATTCTACCAGAAATAGAATGTTCAGTTGGGAATGACCAATGGAAGTTGAAGTGGCCACACAAACAAATACTACTCAAATGTAGTGCCATGGAACAAGGCCCTGCTGAGACAGGAGGCACTGCTCTTATATCTCAAAAGGAAATAAATCCAGTCTCCCAGTTAGAGGAGCAGTGGGGACACCTGAGGAACTTTTAGGTCTGGGAAAAGCTTCCTGAGTAACCATAACCTGTCACTAATTATCCTGGGACTGCCTAGCTCATCCTCAAACTATTTTAATTGGAGTCAATGTTGTAAAAATGCTTCAGAAACAACATAAATATCTAACTAAAATCTCACCATGGTTTGGTTTTGGGAAGCTCTGTTTCCTGCAGCATAGAGCACCCAACAGGTCTTGAGAGGCTCAAGTCTGAGCCCTGTTCCACTCATAGGTGTGCCAGGCTGCTTTGGGTAAGTTGGTCGTGGTTTTGCATTTCTGAAGAGGAGATTATGGTATTTATTTTTTACCTGTATATTTAGAGGTTCACTGCTAAAGAATGGCCTCTTAGGTATTACTTTTGTCAGAACTGTAAGTTATCTCAGTTATCTGTAGGGAATGTGCTGTACCATTTAATAGGATTTATTTCTTGAACTTATTCCTCACCTGGCAGTCAAGGCACTTCCCTGGAACTTGTCCATATCTATTCAAGCAAATAAAACAGGGTTAAAAATTGAAGGTTCAGTCCTCATATAACCTACAAAATTCTCCATCTCGTGGTTTTGGTCCTGGGCTAATTAACCCTCTCCTAGTCATTGAACTTTCCCAGCAGTAGAAGGGACTCTTTATGAAAGGAACTTACCCCTGTGGGCAGTTTTGGAAACAATCACTCCATGTGGTGGGCTGAAAAATAAGTGTGGTAAGAGTGTGAGGCATATAAAAGGTCTTGGCAGCAAAAAATATTCCTGGGGCTGTTATATTGAGTTATACAGATACCACTACAGTGTCCAGGGGCTGGCACTGCAGATATCCTGGCTGTCCTGAGAATGAACCTGAAATCCTCCTCACCTGTGTTCCCTCAAACCACCCTGGGCTGGAGGAGTGGTGGACGCAAGCTCAGGTGTTAGATCCGTAGGAATCTAAATATATTGCCTGCATTATCACATGCAAGAGATGTCAAAAGAAACCTTTAAAAAAGTAGTGAAAACCAGGAAAAATGAGCGTGACAGATATCAAAAGACTCCACTATTCTTTAAGCAGGAGGGGTAGATTTTAATGCCAGGCCTCAAGCGAGAGACTGCTTGCCTAATTACCAGAGAAAGTGAAAGCAGCTGCTGCTAAAGACTCCAAGTTAGAGGCAAATGGTGAACTGAGGCATGGAGAAGTGGTTTGCCTTAGGCCGTGGAGGGAAGTGGTGTCAGACCCAAGATTAAAAATCACAAGTTTTTCTCATCCATCTCCAAGCTCAGATCACTAAAGCGCACCATCTGGACATGCGTAGATAAGTACTTGGGTCTGTCTATCATTCCTATCCATCTTTAAAATAAACTTATATCCTCTTATAGTTTGATATAATTCCCAGGGAAATGCTATTTTATTTAAATGTAGTTTCTTGCACAGCTAATATTTCAGAAAAATAATTCAGGATTAATGTTGTGCCACAGCTGCTGGAAAAAATTATGTTCCAGCAAGTAAGGATTTGGGGTTTTTTTGAACCATAAAACAAAAGCTTTTTAGTGCGAATTGATAGAGAAATAGATACAACAAGTTACCTTCAGCTTGTTACTGAAGTACTATTTTTTGAAAGATGGGGAAGAAGCGAAGTGACATAGGAAACTTTTGTGCTGCAGTAATTTAGCAAAGAGCAGCAACAAAAACAACCTCTACAAACACAGTAGAGAAGAGCAGCACAAAATAAACTCCAAGTAATGCTACCTCAAAACACTCTCCATGGTTACATAACATTTTTATTTCTATTACCAATGTCGAGGACTTTGTGGTTCCAAACCAACCTAAACTCACATGAAAAAGATATAAAGCTATTTTTGGACCCAACTTCTCAACATTTTTGATTTAGTTTTGCTCGAGAGTGACACGTGCTGACCTTTTGGACCCCTTGGCAGCCTTTTGCTATTCAACATTTATGAGAACTCTTTTTTTGCTAAAACCTGCTGGTGTGATTTCTCCCTTATATTTAAAGGTCTTTCTTTATGGCTTACATTCTACTGGGGCATGGCAAAAGCCTTTGAACACAAGTCAATTCTTATGGAAGGGGAGATGTTGGGATATTCCATTTAAATTAGCAAGGGATAAGATCTGTTCACTTCCTTCATGAAAATTTGGGGTCCAAAGGAAACCAAATCAAGTTTTAAAAATAGCAAGTTACCATCAAAATAATTTGATTCTCGTAATTCCGGTTATCTCATGATGTAAATCTGCTACAGACCCATTCTCATCTAAAGGTTCTGTGCCAGTTTTGGCTGGGGTAGAGTTAATTTCCTTCACAGTGGCTGGTATGGGGCTACATTTTGCATTTGTGCTGAGCACAGGGCTGATACCACAGAGATGTTTTTGTTATTGCTGAGCAGGGCTTTCAGGTGGCTGCATGGGGCTTGGCTGCTGGCTGGGGTTAAGCCAAGGCAGGTTCTTATGCAGAACACACAACAGAAGAGCTTGAAAATCGTCTGTGAGTGTTGAACACAGCATCACTTAGATGTGACATATTGATGGCTGATGTTAGGATCTCCCCACACTGGAGAAACAGCCAGTGACAGCCTGGCAAATGCAACAACAAAACCCTCTCCCTGAAAAGGACGGGAGGGTGCAGCTGGCAAAGCCAGTGAGTTTTTTGCAGTTCCCCATTATTTTATGTGACAGGTGGATTTTTGGCTATCTGCTCTGGGTAATAAAGGCACAGTAGCTCTATGTGGATTGCTCATTTGGGCGCATGTACACACACCTGCAAGCACACAGGCACACCACCTTTGATAAATGCAGGTACATAAACCCCAGTTCCAGGATGAAATCTCAGTGCAGCAAAACATTTCAGCATTTACTCAAATCCCATTGCAGTATAAAGCTGTTGCTTAAGAAAATTCCAAAACTGTGGCTAGTACCATTATCACTGCAGTCAGTCTTCCTATTGATTTCAATAAGCTTTACGTTGGTCCCTTGATATCAATATTCTGGATCCACATCCAGAGATGGCATTGCAAAAACAAAGCCTAAGAATTTCTTCTCTCCCACAGTCCTCAAGAGATAAGTTCAGCTAATCACTGGATCAGAAACAGCAACACACAATTTTTCCCTTAATAAATTCAATGAACTGAAGCATTTTGTGAGTCAGAAAAGTGATGTGAGAAAAAAACCAAAGCACCATCCCCACATATTTATATATCTACAAACACACACATATAAATACACGCATATATACTCTTCATCCTCCAAGCAGAACATTCTTCAAACTGTTAAAATAATTTGTAAAATTGCCCTCATTGTTCCAGCATTTTACTGCCTTGCAAATGATTATTTTCTGTGTTGGGGAAAACATGAGAAGGCAAAACCAAGACAAACATTTTACTGTTTATACTTTAACTGGCTTGGTTTAAAATGGATTTACTTTGCACATTGTTTGAGCACTTAGAATATTTGTAATGCTGTAAAGGTGCTCAGTGACAGAAAAATCATGCATAGCTGCCTGCCTGTGACAATATTTTAGTAATTCTTTGAGGCATCAGAACAGGTTTTAACTCTACATCCTGCAGCAACAGTCCCTGAGAGTGTATTTACAGTGTAGATACCTAAATTAGGAGATTTGTATACTGTGGCTCTCTTTATACTGTCTGGGGTGAGAAAACCTCCTCCAGAGAACAGTTCTGAGGAGAAGCAGAGTTTAAGTGCCCTGAATAGGCTAGAAAAATGATTCCCAGCAAAAGAATTACAGAATATTCCAAATTGCAGTTCTTATTTAAAGGTTTGGAGTTTGGAATTGAAGGATACAGAGATGAGAACAAACTTTGTCCTTATTTCTGCACTGAATCTCTTCTTCTCTTGAGAATGTCACATAGCTTTACTGACTGTGTAGAACACCGACATTCTTAGTTTTTAAGCAAGTTCTTTTAAGGGCTAAATATTTTCTGTGAAGTGTTTTGTAAAGTTAAAGTGCTGAAGCATAGTTAGTCTGAAAAGATTTGTGTTTCAAGTGAAACGTCTTAATCTTAGGGCATCCACTCCAAAATGACAAAGGAGAGAACTGAAATTGCCTGACTCTCATTTGAACCTCCAGCTGCAACATGTGATGTGATATTGCTGCTTTGTCTGAGGTTTCATCTTTCCTCAGGTAAAATACTTGTCCATTGCTTACTGCCAACAGCCTACCAATACATTTTGAGGATCATGACCCCTTTTTTACAAGAGAAGAAATATGCTTTTGTCCAAGAGCATGTGTTTGGGAGTGGTAGAAATGTTGTTAGCTTAGAAATTCAGAAAATCTTGCTGCAGCATGCACAGAAATCAAGACATTTCCTAGAATTGCATCTTAGTACTGTGAGCTCATTACCAGCTTATAAGGAGTTCTAGAAATAAAAAATAACCTTAGCACAATTTTTTTTGTACTTATATCCACATGAAGAAAATTAGAAATTTATGAATGACAGAAAAGAAAGTAGTGAGCATGTGAAGAAGGTTATGAATCAATGTTATTTGAGCAATGTCCCACCAAGAGATCCCACCAAAATCTGAGTCCCAAAGTTAAAAGCATCTTGCAATGTTTAGTCCATATCTCTACAAATTGACTAATTTTGCTTTGTATGTGGAGGTTGACATGTGGTAATAATTTCCATGTGTAAATGTTTCTGGTATATAAATGAGCAAAACAGAGTGAAGTTGGGATAAAAGTTTTAAGCACAGTCTCAATAAAGAGAAACACCCATAAATCACACATTTAAGTAAAAAAAAAAACCCAATCCAAACAAACCAATACAGAAAAACCCACCTGACAAACATACACAATAGAAGGAATGACTGAATATATTACTAAATGAAAAGCATGTCAAAATGCATTAGAATGTGTTGCAAAATCAAGTACTCATCCCTTTGAGCCATATTTCAGCATTTGCAAGTGTGTAATGTGGTAAATGACATATATCACCTGCTGATTGAAACACATCACCTGGTGAAATAACAATCAATCTGTGCATCTGAAACGCAGCTCTTCTCCTAATAAATTAAATGCAGAGCAAGCTAAAGCTGATGCAGCAGTTACCGAATTATGCACGGTGAGAACTGAACTCATTCTACCAGCTACTGAATCTGAAACCTAAAGAGCTGAAACTGATACAGCCCATCAGACACATCAGCTTTCTGGGAAGTGTCAGTCACAGGGGCAGGTTGAAGCTGCTGTCAGAAAATGTTTAGGTCAACAATGCTCTCTGTAACAGCCATTTGCTTCAGCTGATGGCAAAGGTGCAGGATCAGGGCATGACTGCCAAGATCCCAAACATCTGGAGTTTGATATTCAAGCCTGTGTGAGTGTTAACTGTAGAGGGAGAGGTGTTGAAAGGCCCATTTAAACACACTTGAGTTTAATGGAGCAGGGGAGAGCAGCCTATTGTATTTTTTAACTGGGTGAGTTGAAAAGTGGTGGGATGGACAGCAGTGTGGTTTTCATTTTTTAAAAAAAAAATAAGAGGGTCATTCAGCAGTACAAATAACATTTGTGTCAGTCACATGCAAACTTCTTTCCACACCTTGAGGAATGGATACAAATATATACATGAGTATGCATATGTATGAATATATACATGTATATATGGGAGAGCAAAAATCCTCAAATTTGGTTTGTCTTCTCTAAATATCATGGAAAACTGTGATGTTTCACAACATCAAAATTAATTCAAACCAGATTTCCACTTGGGTTTCACAGCTTTTCAGGCAACCTGGTCCAGCTTCACCCACACAGTGAAGAAGTTCTTCCTATTATCCAATCTAAATTTGCCCTATTTCAGTTTAAATCCATTTCCCCTTGTCCTTTCACCACACGCCCTTGGGAACAGTCCCTCTCCAGCTTTCTTGCAAACCCCCTTCAGGTACTGAAAAGCTACATTAAGATCACCCCAGAGCCTCCTCTTCTCCAGGCTGAGCAATCCCAATCCTCTCAACCTTCCTGTATAAAATTCTGTGGACAGATTCATTCTTGATGCCACTCAGCAACCAGTTTTGTTGAACTTTTAGTTAATTATTCATTTTTACTTGTTGAAAGTACTTATTTTTATGTGTGTACAAATAAGTGGGTTATTTGAGCCAATTGTCTCAGAGTGGTTTTCCTCCCTCTGACAACAAATGCTGATTTAAGGAGCAAGCAAAGTGTAAGTCAGAATCTATCAGGAAAATTCTCTGAAGTCATTGATGACTTAACTGATCAATAGGGCTGAAAAATATCAGAGCTATCATTTGCTGAAAGACAAATTCCTGGATCCCAAATGACATAGAAAAGAGGCTTCAACAAAAATCCAAGGTGTCTGTGTCATGAGTCTACACAGGTCTGTCTCCAAGGCTTTTAATTAAGATTAATGTTCTACGTTTCATTAAAGTAAATTAAGACTAATTCCAGCGAAGTGGGGGATGCTGAAGGGAAGTGATAACCTTGAATTAATTTACCTTTAAGAAAATACCTGAGGAAGAAGGCAAGGTTGCTTAGTTCCATTGAGCAAGAATGGATGTTTTAAAGGAGTTTTGTTTTTCTGGAATTCACATTAGAGTCTAATCAGACTTCTGGTTTCTGTCACATTAACCTAAAATTCATAGGATAAAAACCACCTTGGCCTGTCTATACTTCTGATGAAACACAACTTGGAAAGAAGTTGATCCTTTCAGAAGCATGGAGATGATTCCTTTACAGGTCATGGCTCCAGCTGTGGATAATGGCAAAGTGTTTCCTCCCTTCCAAATCCTCAGCACCAGCCTGGGAATGCTCAGGAGTGGCAAAACCCCTATGAGGCTCTGTGTGACAGCAGGAGGCCTTCAGCATTTCCAACAGCTTGGTAAATAAAGCATGAGTCACATTCCCCTTGTGACTTTGCTCTGGTTTAATTATTTCTCTATTTCCGCAGTAAAAATTTGAAGGGACAAATAATGGCAGGTTCCAGATGCTACCAATTTTCAGGAATGGTTTTTGGGTTTTGAAGTAGCTAGGCATCGAAGTCCCACAGCGATATCTGATAGAATGTCTCTGAAATACAGGATTTCAGGCTCATTTTAGGCCCACCTCACCCACTGGCCCGATGTCTGGGAGAGAAGGAGCTGTGAAAGAGTCTGTGATCCTCCAAGTCTCAATCTGCCTCATGGTCTTCTTCTCACCCACAGATAATGCGCCATGCACACCACCCTCAGCTTCTCCCACGGCTTCTTCAGCTCTGCTGCTCCAGGGGTGGAGGGAGGTGGGAGAATGGGAAAGAGGCCTGACCCATTTCTGTGTTCCCTTAGCAAGGACGTAGAAAATGGGCAGGAGGAGAGAAGGAGTGGCTGTGGTTCAGCACAGTGAAATACCACCCAGACCAGGAGGAAGGTCTGATTTTGGTTCTGTCTTCCTGACTGGGGAGTATCCAGCACCTTCCAGGGCTGAGCCCAGAGACAGAACCACGATTTAAGAAAATCAAATGAGTGAGAAGGATTATACATTTCCATTTAGCTGGGAGCTAGACACATCCTCGGCAACACAGAAAGGGATTTACAACTTTTAACGAGCAGCACTCTGTAAAAATAAAATTACTTCAAGCACAGCATTAAAGCTTTTCTCAGAAAAGCTCTAATGTAAATTTTATATGGAGCACACTACTGTACTTGCATTTGTTATTTGAATTTGTTATTTTATTGAAAAGCAGAGTCTAATCAGGATTGCCTAGTTTCAGGGAGAAAGGGAATGGGATTAAATATGAAATAACAGTTGATTCAGGATTCCTACCCACTCAGGAGGCTTCAGAAATGTTCTGTCATTTTCTAGAGATTTATATATTAAAAGTGTCTGCCCCATCATAATCACTTAACATGCTTTAAAAAGCACATAAACACACGGGGGGTTTCATTATGGCATATGGGAGAGAGATTTTTCTCAGCATTGGTCCAATTTTACTCACATTATTGTCAAATGCTAAATGTCCCGCGGACATCAGGGGGAGCCGAGCCTTTTGAAAAAAGCTGTGCTTTATAAAAAGCATAAAGCAAGCAATCTGCAGGAAATATAGATTTCCAGTAAGCTAGGGACCAGGTCTAGACTCAAACAAATAATATCAGAAGGTACCTCCAGTTAGGAGAAATTTTTTTTCAGTGGCAAAAAGGAGACGAAGTCCAGATGGAGAGTTTGCAGTCCCAAGATAGATCCAGGAAAATTTTTCCTTTCAGTGGCCATAATTTTGAAGAGATTGTGTCTGTTCTTTATCACCCCTCTTATTCTTCCTTCGATTTCTCTCTTCTCACACCCACACAGAGGACTTCTAAATCTCAGCACGAGTCTGATAATATCTTCTCTTTAATGTATGTTTCTGTGGAAGGGAGAATCAGCAGCTATTAGCAGCTTGTGACTGAATGCTGCATGAGGCTCTCTTTGTAGTATCCAATTGCACAGGAAAACACAATTTACAGACAATCACTGCAGCAGCCATGCTGAATGTACAGAAGAGGCATCATCCCAGTCAGTGGTGGGTGAGAGCGTCAGATTCAGGCTCAAGGTTCTCTCAGTGGCAGAGGTAGTTGGGAGCAGAGAAAAACAGCGGGTCCATGGTTTAGGTATGTTAAATCTTTTTTTTTGCTGAAATTAGATTTCAGTCCCATGTCACATCCATTGCCTTAAACATAAGGGTTTAATATGTTCCATCAAGCTTTTGGCTCCACCATAGTGAAATTCCATTTTATGGCTTGAAAAGCCCATTATCTCCTCTGACCACCTGCATAAAGGTCCCATGAAGGGTCTGGAGCACGAGTCCTGTGAGGAGCAGCTGAGTGAGCTGGGGCTGTTCACCCTGGAGAAAAAGAGGCTCAGGGGTGACCTTATTGCCTTCTGCAGCTCCTTGACAGGAGGCTGTGGCCAGGTGGGGACCAATCCCTTTTCCCAGGTAGCAAAGGACCTGGGGCAAGAGGAAATGGACTCAAATTGCATGAGAGGAGGTTTAGATTGGATATTAGGAAAAAAATTTCTTCATGGAAAGGGTTATCAAGCACTGGAATATGCTACCCAGGGAGGTAGTGGGGTCACCATCTGTGATGGTTGTCACAAGGGTTCTTGGGTGAAGGAAGAGATGAGATCCTTGACTCCATGATCAGAAGGCTTGATTTATTATTTTAAACTATAACTATACTAAAAAGAAAAAGAAGGAGATTTCCAGAGGCTGCTACCTAAGCTAAGAATAGAATAGAAAAGAATGATAACAAGGCAGCTCTCTCCTACTCTGTCTGAGAGAGCTCAGTTCTGGATTGGCCATCAACCACAAACATCCAAGCTGGGCCAATCCAGACAGACCTGTTGCATTCCACAGCAGCAGATAACCTATTGTTTACGTCTATCTCTGAGGTCACAGCTTCTCAGAAGGAAAAATCCTAAAGAAAGGATTTTTCACAAAGAGAATGTCTGCGACAACCATCCCCTGAGGTATTTAAGAGATCTGTAGGTGTGGCACTTGGGGACATGTTTTAGGGGTGGATTTAGTAGTGCTGGGTTAGTGGTTGCACCCAATGGTCTTAGCAGTCTTTTCCAACTTAAATGGTTCTGTGATTCTTTAGCACAAAAGGATGCACAGTAATTCCTGTGTTAAGCCTGACAGATGACTTCTGGCTTTAGAGTTAGATGTCTTTCAAGCAAGATTGTGATGTCTGATTTCAAAGTCTTCAAAGGGAGGGAAAACCAGCGCTTTTCATATGAAGTAATTCTGATGGTTTACAGTTATTATTGTTAAAATCCTACCCTGTTCTCATTTGAATTTGCCTTGCTTCCATTCCTAGTTTTGGAATTTTGTTGTGCTTTAGTGTTAGATTAAGCCTGCACTTACAGAAAGCCATGCAGTCAGAGCTCTCATGTTTGAATCAGTTTTTGTTGCCTTCTCTGCAATTACAAAACTTTTTATCTGGAGCTTGGACAACACTTACTTCTGCCATTGTAACCCAAACCTTCCTGTCAATAACAAGCCTTTTAAAAATGAAGTGTTTGGTCCTTTCCTGCTCTTCATTGAATGCCAAAAACAAGATACAGCATGAGGGGGGTTCTGCTTAAGCTCACACAGACAGCATTCAGGCTCAGAAAGGAAACCCACAGTTGCATACAAATAGAATGCAATTTATGTTGGGAATCTGAAATCTGATTAGATAAGGAACTAAAGCAAAATGTCTGGTTCCCTTATTTTTGTAAAAATTACTAAAAGCAATTAAAAATATGTCCTGGTTGTGCATTTAGCATTTGGATGCAAATTATTTCGTTCCTGCTTCTTACAGTGAGCATGAAATAAGACAAAAAACTTACTGGAGGTAAGGACACCAGCAGAAATATGGGATTACCCTGGTACAAATAATTTGGGTGATCCTGGGTTTAGGTACAGACGCAGGGGAAATAAGGATGATCCCAGTATTGGGTTTGAGCCATAAAACATTTCAAAGTGAAATCCAGCCCATCAAGAGTTAGATGATATATTTACTGACAGAAATGGACTATTTTAGTTTGACTCAAGGGGTTTTACACCTAACCTACAATGTCTAATGAAATAGTGAATGTTAATTATTGGTTACTCAACTTGTTTTGAAATCATCTACTTTCCTTCAGTTCCCCTTATGATTTTATTGTATTTAAGAATAATAAAAGTGGCTTGTTTGCATTTGGTGATATTTTCAGATACAAGAACCTGGAAATTCACTACTTTTTGAGACCTTTCTCATTTGTAGGAAAATAAAATATATTTCTTCCTCATGCAGGTACTACATGGATGCTTCTGAGATGCTGAGATATTACAGTGGCCACAGTCTTGGAAGTGAGAGAGAATATGGAGTCATTCAGCACAGCAATCCTTGGAAATGAAATAAATTCTGTCATTTATTATGTTTTTCCCAATAACATCTGGACGTGGTGATAAGGGATCCACTATGTGATGAGCTGTAGGCAGTGTAATGGAAAAACTGCCCACCCCTCTATGAGTCTTGTTTCCTGGATTTAGAGATGAAAGACAACTGGTGGATTTGGAAAATGTGGAAAAGTAGAAAAACAACAAAATGTTCATGTAAACACGGTAAGTAGGGATCACAGCCAAAGCTGCAGAAAGCTATTTTTTGGGCTCATTTGGGACACTTCTTACACTCAGTGCCTCCCACATCCCTGTGGTCCTTTTGGTGCAGTGTCTACAACAGAAACAGGAGCATGATGGCCAGGTGAGGTGTGTGTGGGCCTGGTTTGATGTGGACCTGCTAAATGACATGCAGG
Organism: Geospiza fortis; assembly: GCF_000277835.1. NCBI lineage: Eukaryota > Metazoa > Chordata > Aves > Passeriformes > Thraupidae > Geospiza > Geospiza fortis. Next base: position 198,978 of record NW_005054543.1, on the reverse strand, counting down.
TTTGGGCAGGTGTTTGCAGAGGGCTTTGCAGGCACACCACACATTTACAAGTCTGAATTGAAGGTGCTGCTGCGCTGACTTGATGTGTCCCACCAGATGTGCCACTTGCCTGGTGTGCTAACGAGGTTAAGAAGATTTTATATGGAACCTTTGTTATCTGCCTGTGGGCCGTGGAGCAGCAGTGGCTGTGTTTGCAAAGAATGTGCGTCCTTACTATGTCAGCAAATATTCCTTGTAGATATGAGTTTGTTCAGGCCAGTTCAGAAAGCAAAACATCATGGAGAAAGAAAAAAAAGTTGAGAGTCATGAAGGCAAGTGCTGTTACTTGTGGAATATAGATTACTTGAAAAGTTCTGTTCCCTTGGGAAAAAAATAAGAAAAATGACACAAAACCCCCATTCCACAATAACAGTACCAAGCAGTGCTTGCTTGTTTTCATCTAATTTCCAAGTGGGTTTTGTTTTAAATTCAGTGGAGCTACAGACCAAGAGGCTTTGACATGCGATTGAAATGCACCATGCACAGAGGTTAAAGGACCCTTCCTGGAGAAATGCTCAAGAGCCCTTCAACTGCTGCTTCCTTGACTTGTATTTCCTACTTAATATACCCCGTCCTACTACTGCTTACTCTGTATTCATCTGAACTTGGCATCATGCGCGTTCTATTCCTGCCCTTTTACGTGGCTCTGCTTGATAAATCTTCAGAACCAGCAGGCTGGGAGAGTGAAAGTGCAGCCACGAGCTGCTGAGAGTAAATGGCAGTGGGTAGCACTTTGGGCTGGGGCAGTGAGGGTTCACTGTAACAGAGCATAAATTGACAGGGAGGTGTTGGCAGTTTACCATTGCTATGATAGCTGCTATAAAAGTATGTTTCTGGGTGCAAGAAACACTTAATGAAATGCCCTGACCTGTGTTATGTGGGAGGTTGGATTAGATAAATGTAACAATGCTCTAAGAATTAGTCTATGAACTATGGATATTGCCATGAAAAAGCCTTATGAGCATAAATGGAGAATGCTAACATCCCCCAGAATGAGCAATAAAAAGCAGACTATAAATCTCTTTAGCACCCTGTTCTATTATCTAACTTAACCACCATCTGTTGCATTCAATATACTTCTTAGCTTCAGGTTTCTGCAATCAGTCTTGGATTTGTGATTCGTTTCCCAGATTGGTGAAATAAAAATGGATTGGCCCAAATGAGAAACAGCATATAAGACTACTAATTATCAACAATCTATATTTCAGCATCAGATTTGCTGGGGCAATTTCTTCTCTCTACTGCTCTCATTCATGGCAGCAATGCAGAAGAAATTATATTTAAGGAGTTTATCTTTACCAGTAACAAAATTTTCCTGATTGTAATGAAGATACTTGTTGAATATTGATATAAAATAGCACTCTATTTTTCTTCACTGCAATTATGGAAATGACTAAATTTAGGGAGAAAGTAGAGTCTCTCTGAAAGTTTCATTAATGTCTGAATATTATACAAAAAAGTTTGTATCTCTTCTAAAAGAAACCTTCAATACCTGAAATACAGAGGATGGTGGTGAAATTAAATTAATTTCTCTGCTAACCCAGCAAGTGTATTGATAATGTACTGCATGATTATTTAAAATGCCATTATTAAAAAGAATTTTATTAAGGTTTTATACTGCCATCTAGTATCTAAGCACCTCCCTCATGTATTCAAGGTTAATAGAGTAATGCCTTTTTGGGATTTTTGGAGTATCAGTCTCTTGGTTTCTGGAGAGAGCAATGACTCGATTTAATTCAAGTGAGTAACACAGAATATGAGAACTTTTCTTACCACTTTCTTAGCACTGCAATCTGCATTGACACTCTTTTGCTAAAAGACTTTTAAAACCAGGGGCCACATCTTTCCATGTGCTATGCAAGAGAATTTTTTTCATCCTTCAGGATCAAGCCCTAATATGATTAGATTAAACTCCTGGTGATTCTTATTGGAGTTGAAAGACTCCTTGATATCACCAGCCTGGGAAAAACTGAACGACAAAAGGCATTTTTCCAAGGAATGGGTGTTAAAGTGGGTAAAATCAGTAAAGTGAAGGGACTCTAAACAGTGCAATTCCTTAATCCTTCACTGCCATAATAAGAAACAAAAGCCTTCGTTTTATTCCTAGTTTGCATCCAGACCTCCTGAACTTAAAGCAAACAGTGAGTGGTGAAACTTTTCCGGCCATATTACAAGGCTGGCCAGTCAGCGCCCATTCTATTGTAAAAGGCTCTGCTGATGTGCCTCTCAGTTTTACCCAGTACACACCTACCATCTGACACTGTGCAATTAGCCTGCTCTTCTAGGGCCTGCCAGAAACAGCAATAACACTGCATCAGAGGAAGATCATTATCCAAGGCACCTCACAGACACTAAATATGCACAGTTCTGCTGCATTTGCAGCCCACGAAGGATGAAGGCACCAATAACTGTGAGGTGTTCAGCCATTCATTTGCATAGTTTCTGGGAAAGCCTGGCCTGTCAGGACTTCTCACTAGCAGGCACGAAAGGAAGAATAAAAATAAAAATTCACCAATGTTTTAGTCCTTTTTTTTTTTCCACAGAAGTAGTGAATTAGTTCATTTGTTTGGGCCAAGTGAAACATTCAGTATCAGCAGAGCGTGGCTGGGTTCCGTCAGTGTGAGTCAGTGTTATTCAGACCCTGGGCTGTGTTTTTAATGCCTGTCCTCACATAAAAGACACAAACCTTCCTTTAGTGCTCACTTTGCCAGGAATACTGCAGGTGAGAAATGGGAACCCTGGGAGGAGGATGTGCCCTCGGATGCTGCAGGATGAGCAGGGCTGGTGCCCAGCTCCCAAACCTGTTTATAGGAGGCGCCTGTGGTGGCTCAGAGGGCTTTACCCCCATGTTCAGTGCAGTGCAAATAGCGGCCTGGAGCTTTTGTTTCCCATTTTATACAATATTCCTTTGCCAGACTGCTCAGACTCGAAGATTACCAGCTTGAGGATCTCAACACTGCAGAAAAAAAGAATTCCTCTTTGTGCTTCCAGACCCCTGTGTACTCTGCAGTGGTGTGTTACCTTTGATTTCCATGATCTCAGAACACAAAATGAGGGCAAAAAAATCCCTGCAAAAATTGCTGCAGACTAAAATACCAACACAATTTCCCACTTGTTTAGCAAGGACCATGGGCTGCTTTACCTGAGAAAATCCTCGCTGCAGTCAGCCCTGGGATATTCCCTGAGGGTCCTTGCTACCCCTGTGATGGAAACTGGAGTCTCTTAAGAACATTTCTTTGCTGTGCTGAGGATAAAAAAAAAAAGCCAGAAGCTGAGGATTATAGATCCATCTTACAGCAATTGTTAATCTAACTTTCATTAACAGTTAAAAATCATGCAGGGGGAATATATGAAAATTACTGCTTTCCAAGTAGATCTGTTAATTATTATTAGTCAGTATACTTATTAGGTACCGATGGAAACTTGGCACTCAATAGGTACCTATTAAACTATGTTAGAGAACATCATATTAATGTTTAATATAAAAACTGCATGAATCATCTGTTCTTTTAACACTGGGCCATATCTTCAGCGGGCATGAATCAGTCCAACACCAGCAAGAAAGCTGGTCAGTTTGTACAGCCTAGGATCTAGTTTAACATTTGCTACATGAAAAACAGGATGACATTTCTTTTAATTTTTTACAGAAATTTGGAGTTTGCTCCCTTTTTTGTTGCCCATCTGGCAGAATTGTAATTAACAGAATTTAGAGCCACGGCACTGAATCTGTTAGACAGTCACACAATCAGGCGAATTTGCAGTGTAATTAATAGATGCAGGGGACATGATCTGTTTAAGATCACAAGGTTTTGGATGCAGTAGCAACTCAGATAATTCAGGCTGTGCTGCCTTGTTTCTAAATAACACCCTGTTTTAAATAGGACATCCTCCCATGTGTTCTTTACACTTAAATCCGTGGCTGTGTCAGGGCAAAAAATTCAATGTGATCAGCATCCTTCAGCCTGCACTTACGACCAAACTTAGCATCTTGGTTCATGACAATGTAGAAAAGCTCTTGCAGATCAAACAGGAATAGCCTGAGAAGTTTTTGCCTCTGAGTGCCCACCCTTCAGCTGGAATGTGCTCTTGCACATCCAGTTTGCTCAGTGTAAGTGTATGAGGCTCTGCCATGAATTGCCCAGAGAAACTGTGCCTGCCCCATCACTGGAAGTGTTCAAAGCCAGGTTGGATGGGGATCTGACCAACCTCATCTAGTGGAAGGTGTCCCTGCCCATGGCAGGGGATTGGATTTAGATGATCTTTTAAGGTCTGTTCCAATCCAAGCCATTCTACTATAAATCATCCTCCATTTCTACACTTCACTGGGAAGTGCAGTAATTACCACCTGCTGAGAGCTAGTTTTGTTAATAGGGACAATGTTGCCATAAATCACTTCAGATCAACTTTAAGAGCTTGTCTTCCTGCCCTAAACTGTGCTGAAATTCTGACTCCAAAGCCAAGCTGTTTTCCTTTGAGAATTTAGGCCATATTAACTCAATGAGAGGTAAATAACCATAATTTTGCAGCTCAGTTCAGGCTTTCTGACCTTGCCAGCTGTGAGCTGAAGATATTTGTCAGAATTCTAGGGCTATGTATTTTTCATCACTTGCAGTAATTTAACAATTGCACAAATCAGTTCAGTATTTTATCCCTGGTTCATTTATTTATGACAATTCTGAAGGGAAAGCATTAGGTACTGTCCCTGAGATCTCAAATACAATCACATGGAGATTAAGCTGTGCACAAATACATTCATCCAAATGCAAATATATGCCTTTGTTCATAGGGCCCAATCCTAATTTGTGCATAATATATTACTTTGAATAATAATTTTCATTAGGACAGAAGTTGCACAGCCCAACTTGTAATGAGGGATGGTGTATAGGCTTTGTGAGAAAAGCAAACAGAACTAAAAACTTGATCTATGTGTTCTGGAGGACACTAGTGTAAAAAAAAAAAAAGTAGGCTTTCTGATTTATTCAGTTTAATTTAAGGACTACAATTGAGGGATCTAATTCAAGAGTTTAGTAGGTTTAAACTTCCTGTAAGATTCATGTAGAGAAAAGCTCTTTCAAGGTCTGATTTGGGCCCTATGAAATCTGGATCATTGTCTAGTGAAGAATATCTCCTGACTTTGAAAGCAAGAGGGCTATGTAATGGCTAAATTCATGACATATGGATACTTCCATTTAATACTTAAAGTTAACAAATGAACTCACGATCCATCGCAAAGCTTAAGAAAGACTTTTCTGAGCACATCAGTGAATCTTGGTTAACATCTATGGAATACAAGAAGCTCCAGGTGTGGCCTCACCAGTGCTGAGAAGGGAAGGATCACTGCTCTCAACCGGCTGGAAATAATTTATCAAATGCAGCCCAGGTACCATTAATCTTTGCTGCAAGGTCACCTTTCTGGCTCCTGTTCAACTTGGTTTCCACCAGGATCCACATGTCCTTTTCTGTCAATTTTCTTTCCAGCAGGGCAGCCCCCAGCATGTACTGGAGCCTGGATTTTTTCCTTCCCAGGTGCAGCATTTTAGACTTGTTGAACTCCACGAGGTTCCTATCATCCCATTTCTCCAGCATTCAAGGTCCCTCTGGATGGCAGCACATTCCTCTGGCAGATCAGCAGCTCCTCCTGGTTCTTGATCACCTGCAAACTTGCTGAGGAGATGCTCTACATCCAAATCAGTAATGAAAGCATCAAGCTGGGCTGGACCCTGTGTTGACCCCCAGGGTACACTGGTTCCCAATTTGTCTTTGTGCCACTGATCCCCCTTCCATCCCCCTTCCCTGGGCCTGCCTTTCAGCCCCATTTCAACCCACCTCACTGCTCATCCAGCCTCACATCAACAGCTTAGAAAAGTAAAATAGTTTAGGCTGCAAAAGACCTTCAAATGCATCTTTGTGCATTTGTAAATGGGGAGTTCTAGTATGAAGATAGAGAGAAAGAGATTGAAATAAAATGCCTTTTAACAAAAATATTGACTTTGGGAAGCAATCAAATATGCATTGCCAGCCTCTCTGATTGGCTCTGAATGTTATGGAACTTCCTTGTTTATATATTTCATGTGATGAATTTCTAAATGATTAGCTACAGAGACACAGATATGTAATGAACAGATGTGTAAGAGGATGCTATGATTCCATCAGCATAGCATAATTACAGAAAATCTCTCAACCCTCTTAAAAATAATCATCGTATAAGTGGTTTCCTCTTAAAATCAAATGTTTTGAGAATATATACATGTACTAGATATATGAATATATATATATATATGAAAAGACTACAGAGACACCAAATCTTTTCTTTACCCAGAGTCTCAACTTCAATTTCAAATCCCTCCTTGCTCAAGTGTTCCCTTTTTGCTTTGCTAGTAGCTGAATGTCAGTTTGAGTTGGTCAAATCGCAGGTGCAGAACAAGAAGGAAATTGTTTTAGGAAGGCTGGGCTTGAATCCTGCTCTCTCCTGAGCTTCCCATCTCCCTGAGTCTGGAAGCAGAGTGCTTCCTGCACAGGATGGCACAGCACCAGGCTTAAGGCTTACACAGGGAGCATGAGCAGTGATCTGTAAGAAAATCAGGTACTTGACAGACTCATTTTGACAGCACTGTGCCAGAAATGGTACAAGCAAGGAAGGTTCGTTCTTTGGCTTAAAGAAAAGAGCATTCAAAATATTTGTTCTATAGAAGTAAATAATTGTTTAAATATTACGCTGGTGCGACAATTGTAAATGATCATTGGCTTCTTTAAATCATTTTAACATTTGTAGATCAACTCAGGATGTTTCCAGTATGATGCTCAGTTTGAGAGTTGTGTTTTGGAAGCTCCAGTCTTCCTTGTCCCTTCAGTGGGCAGCTGTTATTATATGCTGAACTCATGTTGTCTCTAGGTTTGTCCTCAGGAGGCTGTAATTCCACTGAGAAGGAAATTCAGCCATGTTCTCATAGGAAAAATTCAGAAGAGCAAGAAGGCAAAGCAGCCATGTGTCAACTTTAAACACCACCAGTTTAGCACAATTAAAATTCAACTGTGCTTTGGAAAGACCAAGCATTTATTTCTGTAAGGAAAGGGATTATTTTCTCTAAATCAGTAAATTAAAAAATCACCATGGATGATTCCATCAGTTAAAAACTGTACTCAGACAAACCGAATCCAGTGTAAAACTGTATGAAAGGCTTTTTTTATGAGCAGCAATAAAACATTCAGTTTTCACCAAAGAAAATCTTATAGGCTCTTTGAGGAACAGCCTCCCTTATCTCAGCCTCCCAAGATGGACTGGACTAGCAGAATTAAGAGTCACTTTGTGGCCATGTTTGATGGATTGTGTCTGGGTCACACATCTGCTTGCATCCTGTTGGGCATCTGACGTTACACTCTTACAAATGGCTGAGGCGAAGCAGAAAGGGGAAAGCTGCCTCTTGGCTTTGTTCTGGCTCCAGACTCAAGGGGGAGTTGGGCTCTTCAAGGAAAACAAGAGCTCAGAAGGTGGTGAGAAAGGCTGATTAATACAAGGAGAAGGCACAGACTGAGAGGCTGTTTAAGTGTTGCCTACTGGGAAAAGGAAGGTGCCACACCATCACATCAAGACTTGTGTAGGCAAGGGAGAAAAGACTTCTTGGGGACCCAGGAGGAACAGGCTGGCATCTGCTGCAGCTCAGCTGCTAAAGAGCCTGAAACCAAGAACCTCTTCCACAGGGAGAGTTTCCTTTACAGAAGGGGGAAAAGAAATCACACAGCTTAGTTTCTGTTGTAAGAGAAACATGTTTCAGAGCTTACAGAACCTTCTGGTGCTTGTGGGAAAGCACTCTTACTTAAAGAAAGAGTCAAGCCTCAAACCTCTGTCTGAATCCATGCCCTGGCACAGTGGAAATTCTTTGCTACTTTTATGCCTTAGCACTTCCATTCTGCAGGAAGGGAATTTATCAGCTGCACAAGACTTCTGCAAATGGAATTAACTGATGTTTGTACAGTGTTTTGCAAGGGCAGCGTTTTATTGTTGCTTATTTGTTTATCCATCAACCCATGTTACTCTTTCATCTCAATAATAATACTCTGCAAATAGTAGATTTTTTCAAATAAGATAAAATCAGGGCATTGAGCTTAAATACACACTACTTACATGCGTTGACCATGGGAAGAATGTTTTCAGACATTTCCATAAAAATATTAGGGAAAAGAAAAAAGCAAAACAAAGCAAAACACTGTGAAACACAGTTTGGATCTTAGTTATATTGACATCTTTTTATTTTCACTTAAATTCCTCTTAATTAAAAAAATGTCAAGAAAATTAATAAAAAATAAAACTATGGGAAAGAACAGAGTAGTGACCTCCTGAAGGAAAAGGAAATGGCACTGGTCACTGTCAGTGGGGTTTATTTCCCCTGACTATGCTGGCTGCACGTTCAGTGCCCAACCTGCATTAACTGTCTACACCAATGGCAGAGACCACTGAGCCCATTTCCTTTAGACATGCTTTGTTTTGGGAGGTCCTGGAGACAGACCTCTGGATCCAAAGGATAAGGTGTTCCTAGTATTTAGTAATAAAATTGCATTTTATCCACACAGGCCTGAATCTGTAGGCAAACTCAAAGGGGAAATGTTGCTCCCTTTCCCAGCGTTGTGTTGGACAGCAGCAGCATCCTGAGGTCGCTGTGAGTCATGGATTGTCCTGCAATCTCACAGGAACAGGCAGTGTTTGCAAGCAACCTGAATTCAGCCCAAATTGCCAGCATGTTTTACAACACATATAATTCTGTCTCAGGAGCACAGCAGCCTGCAGACTGCTTCTGGAGTCAGCCAGCCCAAAAGCTATGCAAGGGTCAATATAGGAATTTGTTTTCTCATTATTTTTTTAATACTTTTCTTTATACCTTTAGGGTTTTTTAAAACCTTCTACAATTTTTAAAGTGTTTTTGTTGCTCTTTTTTTTTTGCCTGCTTGGTTTTGGTTTTGTTTTGTTGTTTTGGGCTCCTTTTCTCTGCGGTTTCTAGAACTGATCAGCATGTTCCAGTGGAGTTTGCAACCATCCAATAGAAGAAATTCCTCTCTATATATGTTCTGTATTTCAGAGAGGCATGTAATCCATGGATTGCACTAATATTTGACTACAACCAGGGTTTCTGCATAGATGACAGTCTGCTGTGCTCCCAGCTTCCAGCTATTGGATTGTGCAGAAGCTTTATTTTCTTTGTCACACATCTGTGTCCTTGCTGCCTGCACTGCTTACTTCTGACCGACCAATCAAGCAATCAAGGTTGCTTTGTTTTCTGTGTACCCCTGCCCAACCATTAAATGGTTTGCAATTCAATTATTGTGTATTAAAACTTGTAATGTATTGTATTAATAACTGTAATACAATTACAGTTCTGAATCAAAGTCAATTAATGCCTATGTGACTGTCAGTGGCTCTCCTGCATTATGAGTGTAAGAATTGAGATCCAGATCCTTAAAGGGTCTGGTAAGAAGGACATGCCTCTTATGGGTTTATATCTGTTTATTTTTGCTGCTTAGAGCAGCCTTCTAGTACCTAAAATGGGCCTACAGGAATGCTGGAGAGGGAATTTTAGCAGGATTATGTAGTGATAGAACAAGGGGAATGGCTTTAAACTCAAAGAAAGTAGACTAATTTTAGATATTAAGAATAAAGTCTTTACTGTGAGGGTGGTGAGGCTCTGGCACACGTTGCCCAGAGAAGTTGTGGATGCCCCAACCCTGGAATAGCTCGAGTCCAGGCTGGATGGGACTTGGAGCAACCTGTTCTATCGGAAGATGTCCCTGCCCATAGCAGGAAGTTGGAAGTAACTGATCTTTAAGAGCCATTGCAACCCAAGCCATTCTGTACTTCTATGGTTTATGGGATTAAGATTATTGAATATAGCCCTGAAAAAGTTCTTCATTCAAACTTCAGTTCATGGTCCCCAAACAAGTTTTAATTATTTCATCGTTTTAAGAATTGGAGTATTCATTTTAGGCTCAACCTCTCCTGATGGCTCATGGAAACTTCCAAACACTACCAGTTTGTAAGTCAGAATGGGAAAAGGGCTGCTGTTAGATTGTAGATCTGTTTATTTTTATTATTTCTAATCATTAACATGGCATTTAATCCTGTGTCACTATCAAACTATAATTCTTTCCAGTGATGCCAGGTGCTTGAGGCTGTCTCACAACCCTCAGTTCCAGGAGCACCAGCAGCTGGGCATCATTCTCGTCCCACAAAAACAGCTGAAAAAAATGTGCAGATAATATTTGGCAGTAGATTCAGAACCTGTATTTTGTTCCCCACTGATAATACAGGATCAAAATCAACAATGTCACCTGTTACTTTTAAAATTGACTTCACACACAGTACTTACACTTAAAAACCAACATTGCTCCTTCTTTATTCTTGTGTCGAGGATTCCCCCTGAAACACCAAACTCTCTTTGTTTGGAAGATACAGCCACAAGATCTGACAGAAGCACTACTGAGGACAATATAGTGGCTCTTTTTGTTCTAGATTTGATCTTAGAAAAACAATGCACATTACAACAATGCAAAAATGTCATTCTTCTGAGAACATTATTGGTTTTTCCCCCCTGAAAATGCAGAAGTGTACCAGAAATTTCTAGGTTTTCACATTTCAGCATACAGGTCATAATGTATACAGTAAAGATAAAATTGCAGGAGGAAATCAATTCTGTTATCATTTTAAATGTATGGTTCACTACAAGTAAACATATGTTTCTCTTTCTCCTTTTTTGTGCACTGTAATGAAGTTTTAGGTAATAAAATGTGTTGCCTGAAGATAAGAAGTACTATCTAAAACACATTTCTGTCAATTAAATTGTCTTCTATTACTTCCATTGAACCACTGGCGGACTTCTGATTTGACTGAATTTTAAGACTACTGAAGAACACAAGTCATTTGAATTGGAATGCTCATTGCTAATTTATGGTGTTTAACCATAACGGAGATAGAACATAATACTTGGGAAATTGCTTTTTATTATGAATGAGTTCTTAGCATTTAACTTTTGCTTTTTTATAGAGCTATATCTGCCAGAGAGCCTTCAATTTTAACTTGTACTGTTTGTCTTCTTATTTAGTGTTTTGTCCCAGTAATTAACTATAAAATTTGCAATGAAATAAGGGTGAGGAACTATCCTCCCATACATTCAACTCTCTTTAATGACCCCATTGTGATAATCCAATACTTAAATGCCAATGAAGCTGAGATGCTTTAAAGGTTATAATGAACTAGCACTTATTTCAATGCACACTGTGGTGAACAAGTGTCCTTGCAAATGTGTAGTTCATATAATATTTTTGTCATAAGAGAAATAGCCTATGAGAATTAAGTGCCATGGACATTTAAGGTTGTGCAATATGAGCATTCCAAGTCAGTGCAAGTAACATAAACACATTTTTACTCAAGGTTTCAATTCTCCTCTGTCCCCAGTCAATAACTGTCTGAAGCCTCAAAGGATTTGTTGTGTCTTTACGTTGGTGTGCTAGAGGAAGGAGTGATTTCAGTCTTTGGCTCCCTGCATGCTGCTCTGTAGAACACATGAAAGCCTTCACACCCCAAAACCCCCAAATTGATAGAGTGGGTGAATGGCTGTCTGGCAAAGAAGACTTTCTCTTGAAGGTAAGGGCACTGCTCACATGATTTCTAGTTGTCTGGGACACCTGGTAAAATCCAGATTAGTCCCATTAACTTTTAGCTTTCTGGAAGTTACACAATTAGTCTCTTCTAACTGTATAATTCTGTTTAAAAAGAGTCTAGATACAAGCTAATCATTGTCATCAGAGAAGAGAAATACTTTCCATATTTCAGTCTTTCTGTATCTGAGAGAGGCTGTGGACTCCCCATCCCTGGAAGTGTTCAAGGCCAGGTTGGAGGGGACTCTGAGTAACCTGGTCTAGAGGAAGGTGTCCCTGCACATGGCAGGAGATTGGAACTGGATGAGCTTCAAGGTCCCTTCCAACCCAAGACATTCTATGACTCCATGATCTACATTAGGAAGAGAGGAATCAAAAGTTCCTGTCCTTTCTGTTGGCTTGTACAAAGGAAATCCACAGAGCCACCTCGGGTAAGGACACCTGCATTGGAGCTGTGTGTTTTCTCAGGCAAAGCCCATCCTTAGTGTCTGCTCCAAATGGGAGCCTGAGCTCTTTTTATATCAGAAAGGAGAATTTACACAGGGCTTGTTTGGGGATTAATACCAATTGAAGTTGAGGATGAATCACCTTTGGAACTGCCTTTTTTTAAATCATCTAAAGGAGGAGCCTAGATAGCTGCCTTAGACTGGGAACTTTATAGATAACTATAATTAAATGAAATGAATCTCAGCCTAGAGGACATCACCTACAGACTCAGAATACAGTGTGCACTTCATGTTTCTGTTGGTGGCAGCAGGTCGCCTAAAGATCAGAAATATACAATTCCTTCCCTGCCCTGATTTTGCCTGTTACAGTAAAAAAATGGGCAGAGGAGGAAGGAAGAGAGGTGGCAGCAGGCGGGGAATAAGCAGTAAAGATATAAAATTGCTCAGGTCTACTGTGACCACCCCCAGTTGCAGTACAATTGCAGCCTGAGGACTGCAACAAAAGCTGTGAATAGTTGCTCTGTCTCTGTGGTAGCAGATGGTGGGGATTGTGGTTCTCTCAAGTGCTGATGGCTTCCCTTGAGCAACACCTTTTTAATTTTTTTTTTATGTTACAGAAATCAGACATGTATTTTAAGTGTGCAAAAATGTAACCTTCCTTTCAGCTTCGAAGGAAAGGGGCAGTGGGATCACCTCATTATCTTGGGTGAATATGACTGGAGGAGATATTTGCTAAATATATATATATATGTAACAAGTGAACATTTGCTTATATATCTTTTCTCCCTTCTGCTCCCCATCATTATTCTCCCTGTGCTTTAAAAATAAAGAAGAATGCAGAAAGAAAATTTCTCATGTGTTACTCAGGCTCTCATCATGGATACACAGGAAAAAAAAAAGGGAAATTAAGTTTATTCGAGATGTGATATTAAAACTGAAATCTTTACAAATCCTTACTGGTACATATAGAAGAAGAGGGGTTTTTTTAAAACCTTATTAAAAAATAGAATAGTGCATGCTTAGATTTTATGCATCTCTAAATAAACAGACATCTTAGAGATGTCTAGTTTTCAGAAGACAGAGGACTGTCTGTTTTCCATTGGAAAATGAGACTGCTTAAGGCATCTCAGTTTAGCCCCCTTAGGGCATCTCTATTAGTATATGTAAAAATCAAAACAGTGGAACTCACTAGGAAAATCAGGAATGTCTAGAGAAAATGTTAATATTAGAGATTCAACTAATCTAAAATGTTAGCAGCCCACAGGATGTGACAGCTTATGTAAGCTGGGAGTCTTTCCTTTAATCTTTGTGAAACCAACACTTTGAAGGCAGTTTAATCAAGATATTGCAAGAGCACTGTTTCAGGAGTGAATATAAATTAAAATTTTTCCAAAAAGAAAAAATACGAAAAGAACTTGTTGCAAGCTTAGATTGTAGACAGCTATTAAACTATTAAAAAATTATCACTCAAGCTATAAAAGTTTATGTTTATTTTTTCAGAAGTCATTAACTGAAGAGGAGTAACACTGAATTTAAAAAAATTGCTGAAGGCAACGTGAAGGAATAAAATAGGGTGCAAAAGAGAAACTTTTTTGTTCTCTTTGCTGCTGACAGAGTTGTATAGCAGATGACACAGTATGCACAGTATGGCCACAAATTTATGCACTCTTCCCTATGAACTACACTAACAGGGCTGAGAGATGATATAGCATCGAGACAGGCACTGTGTGATCACATCTGCTTCCTCTTCTCATCCCTCAATATGTTTCCTTCCTTTTTTCCCCCTGAAATCCTCAAGGAACTTGTTGCAGGGGCATGGTCCCAAGAGACAATGGTCTTGCCATGATGGATGACTCCTTTTACCTAAAAATAATGTAACCTTCTCGATTCCTCCCATTGCAAACCCCACCTTTCTAAGACCAGAGAGACCTCAAAGAGTGAGAGACATTGAGGCATCCAAGCTGGTGGTGACTTCAGGCTCTTTCTCTCTTTCCAATGCTATAGCTGAAATAAGAATCTGAGTAAAAGTGGCAAGGAATCAGAAAAACTGCTAGGTTAATCTCCCAAGGGCTTACAAGGTCCTGAAAAGTGTGGCAGGAAGAGTGGACCTTGAGTTTGGCAGTGCAACTGTGACTTCTGCAGTACTCAACTTCTTCCTTTCCTTCAATTCATGGGCAACAGTGAATCTAGAAATCTGCAGGATAGAAAGCCTGGAATCCCAGCTTTCTAGAATAAATTGTAGGCAAGGGATATTTTCACAGCAAGCTACCAAATCAACATTTTCAGGAGAAAAGTTGCTGCTTTCAGCCATCAACATTCATGAGTAGGAATAAGGAGAGAAGCAATGGAGGACCATTGCTTAGAACACTCCTTGAGCACTCCTTGGAGCTCAACATCTTTTCACATCCTTCTGCCCTAAAAGTTTGAGTTCTACAATGTGTGTGGAATAAAGATAGAAGTTTTCTCTGTTATTAGGTTAGCAGTACCAAAAATGATGGCAAATGTTTGCTAGCATGTGACATGAAGGCCAGACAGGCTTTGGTCACCCTTTCTTTGTGTACATGCATTTCCTGTTTCCTTCTGAAATTTTAAATACTGTCAATCAATCTGAAACTATCTTCCTACTCCTGATCTCAAGTACACAACAAGGAGTTTTCACTGGCCTAGACTGCATTACCATTTTGAGATGCTCTTTATCACTTCCTTTGTGTTACTCTGTTTACTCTTGGTGCTTTGAGCTACTTTTAATTAATTATATTGAATGCAGAAGTAATAATATAGTTTGGTGAAAATGCAATCTTAAAACGATCTCATACTTTTTCTGATTTATTCAGAATTTAGTCAATAAATAACCATGCGCCCTTTGGGTCACAAAGTTATATACGATCATGGTACTTTACTCTCACAGTTTCTACAGTTCACAACAGACTCCAAATTCTTAATTTAAAACAAAATCATGCTTACATAGCTTGGGGAAATATACTTTCTAACAGTGAAAATGGAGGATATTAAAATATTGATTAGATTATAGCTCAGAGATATATATTGCATAAACTTTCCAAAGGGTGTCTATGTAGAAACTGGAACATCAGTCATCACTGTAAACTCAGGATGTCAAGCTCATATCAGTGTGTGTAGCCATCAATCTGTGTACCTGTCTAGATCTGAACTCTATGGTCCAGTATGCACCTGAACTTCTTTTATAATCATAGAGAGAACAGGTACTTAAAATACATGTTTCACCTGTTTTATTATGGACAGCTACCTCAGGATGAGTTAAGATCCCATTTCTCTCCCAGGTCTCTGAGAGTCAAAAAAACCCTCCACCTAGTTCAGGTACAGACAATTACTTTGCAGACAGTTAAAATTAGGAGAGTGAAAACCTGCCTGAGGTGTCTAAAAGCATGAATGAATTTTTCTTTACAGCCACTGTTCTTCAGGAGAAAAATTGTTATCTCTGGCATGGAACAATATTAAGTTTCATGCACGGAGAACACAAAGAATTAAAGGTTCAGTTCCAGAGGTACTGAGGTTCTGATGCTCTTAGTTTCTGTGAAGGAAAATCCCATGGGAATGTGCTTCACAGAGATCTCTGGGACATCTAAGATCTGAATGCCCAGACACAGATAACAACTAAACTAAAGCCTTGCCTTGACCTCTTGCTCCACAGCTCAGTACATTCCAGCAATATGATGTACAAGGCAGGATGATCAGAAGGGAACTAAAACTGTGTGGAAGTAAATGTTAAAGGAAAACATGAAGAAGTAGTCTTAACTTTTCCGTATTCAGTGCTGAAGGTAGTTTTTGCCATTGAGGAATGTGATCTTGAAATTGCAATGAATAGTTCCATGGAAAAAAATAGTGGTTAATGGTAGTCAAAAAGTTAATTGCGAAAGTGATTAAGAATTATTAGGGAAAAAATTTAAAAAGCAATAAAAAAGCAATAAAATAAAATCCCACCATGAAGCACAGTGGAGTCACCCTTCAGACAACATGCAGTAAATGGTTTCACTGTGTGTGCTCGATTCATAAATTTGAGATGGTTCACAAATTTTGATTGGATACCTCAGGGACAATGTATTCTTTCTTTCTTTCTTTGATGGAAAAACCTTAAAGGATGAAGATTGCAACATGAAAATGCATGATGTTACATGGAAAATTAACTTAATAATATTAATATAGTCTAAAAATGCTTGCTAGTCCTACTCTAAATTTCTCCTGGAACATCAAGACAATAATGGTGAAAATAATAATTATTAGCAGACACTGTTCAGTGTTGCATTTAACCAATATTCTGAGAACCATTCACTTGCATGTGTATTAATATTGGGTGTAATTTTTTAAGTCTTCCAGTGTTAGGGTTCATTATTCTCTTTTCTTTAATTTTAAGCATTTTTTTGATTTTGGATTATTCTATGGAAAGGATGCAAGATTTTCAGATATTAGAAATTTATACAGCTTTGTAGGATTCATTTGCCATGTGACTACTGACACTACTGAGAATCTGGCTAGACATTTATATTAATTTTTATTATTTTTTCAAAGTTTTTTTTATGCTTGCCTGTAAACAAGACCTTTTTTGTAAAGAAAATGATCTAACTTTGTTCCTTGTCCAGTTTCAAAAGACTGTTTTGTCTTACAGTGCTCTTTTACTAAGATAAGAGAATCATGTACCAGATCATAGGGATGCTCTACGTGGTTTTTATGACAGCCACAGCTGCAGGTTTACTGTGCTGCTCTTTGGGTACCCTGAATGAGACTGAAGCACAGTCCCCAAAATCAATAAAGAAGGAGCAATCACTTCTGGTTACTGACACTTTAAAACCCATGAATTCTCTGCTGAACTCTGAATATTTTTTCTCAGCAGAGAATGAGATAATAGAGATAGACACTGCTTTGGTGGGTCTTCTCCTTTATGCAGGCTGAAGATATTTCAGATCTTTTTCATTTTTGAGCCTCTTTCCTGTTGGTCAATGCTTTCCTGGCCCCAGGGCCATGTCAGGCTGTGAGGTTTACTCCAAAGCAGATGCATAGCTGGCTTTCCTCCAGCAACAACCAGGCTGAAGGAGCAGGATGGAAACTGAAATATTTGCTAAAATATACTCACATGG
Source organism: Geospiza fortis (assembly GCF_000277835.1). Taxonomy (NCBI): domain Eukaryota; kingdom Metazoa; phylum Chordata; class Aves; order Passeriformes; family Thraupidae; genus Geospiza; species Geospiza fortis. The sequence continues at coordinate 181,739 of NW_005054543.1, read as the reverse complement.
AGTTACTCACATGAACCCAAATATGAGTTGCTGCAGTGGTGCATGTTCTCGTCTGAACAAGGATCTCCTGTGGCCAGGATGTGCACAGCACATGGAACTGTGGAGTGCTCACTGCACTCATTTGAGGAATAGCTCAGCACTGAATCCTTTTATTTCTATTAAATGTTCAGAGTTAAACCTAATAATTTTGGTACCATTTCATTTTATGCAGTAGCCATAAAAATTTCATCATTTCATACTTACGTGCTAATGGTTGGTAATACTGCATATAGCTGTAAAAATAAAATGAAATAACACCTAATCCACAAATTGGACGAATGATAATCACATTTTAATATTACAAAATACCTCAGTACAGGGAAGATGTTAGGTATTTGTCCAGCTTTAAGTAGGTTTTTACAATATATGAAAAATATACAGATGTATGAGTGAATTAGAGAGATCAGAACAAAAATAAAAGACATAAATATCTATATTTATTAAAAAAAACCTACAATGAATAAGTAAAACTACCACAAAAAGTTAAATGTGAGTTTAAGTGCTTTGCTGAACTGGATTTTAATAATTCTGTCTTCTTTGTGTCCTCATTATAGGTATGGGCAGGATGCTGTTACCTCCTCCTGAAGTTATTTCTTCTCCTGGCCAAACAAGCCCAGCTCCCCCATCATCTTCTGAAGGTCAATCACCCCAGTTCCTGCTGTCCCCCACTCAGTGGTGACCTACCACTGAATTCATGCCAATTTTTACCAATGTATTTCTATTTTGGTGTCTCAGGACTAGATGCACAATTGTAGCTGTGGGCTAGTGGCTGCTGATTAGGGAGGAATATCACTTTTCTCCAATTCCTGGCTCTGCTCCTGCACCAGCAATCTAGAACACTTTGCTGGCAGGGTGCACCAATGTTTCTTATTAAGCTATTTGTCCACCTCCAAGTCCTTTTCAGCAGAGCTGCTCCCGTGCTATCCAGTGATGATTCATATAACATGCAGAATTTTGCATTTTCCCCCATTAAAAGTCATTAAGTTCCTGTTGGCCCTCTCCTACAACCTCTCTAGATCCTCTGAGTGGCACCATTGCTCTGGAGCTCAATGATTGGTCCCCAGTGGTGCCTTAGAAGGTTTGTGAACTAGACTGAACAAAAATAAAATAGTTACATAGCATTTCCCATTTTCCATGCAAAGCGGCAGGTTTTTACTGTAGTAAAAACTCCTTGGGTAAGATGCTACAGATTCCCTGGGTTTGAGAAATTTTGCATTTTGGTTCAAGCCCTCTCAGCTCACTAGCTGAGCTTGCCACAGAAGCAATATGTAGTGATTCAGTTCAACTCAAGAAATATATCTTTCACTGCTCCAAAAAAAGGAAAAAAAGTTCCAAGAAAAAACTGCTTGGATCCTCTCCTGCAGCCACTGCTGAAGCGAACAGTGAATAAAAGAGAAGAAAACAAAGCATCACAAAGGAAAAATCAGCTCCTCTTATGTCTTCATCATAGCTGACTAAAGTTGGATTTCAAAGTACTTTTCAAGCTGTTTGGATACACATCAACTTGTAAGGGTAAAGGGAAGAAAAAAGGAAAGGAAAGCTCACTAGCTTTTCAGCCCTGAGCGCCAATGAATTATATTTTTTCCCCATGTTTCCTTGCAAGCTTGCTCTCTCTTTTTTGTGCAGTTTTATTTATGTGGCAAAGTATTAGCTCAGCAGTAAGCTAACAGCCACATGGAGTTATGAGAGGACACATTTGACTTTTCTGCTGAAACACGATATTCTCCATGAAACAATAGTTTGTAGAGACGAAATAATGGTTCCTGGGAGACCAAATGTCTCAGGGGGCTGGAATGTGCAAGTGGGCTTTCATTTTCTACCTCAGCACTTTGCATGTCAACCAGATTAGTAATGACCTGAAATTCCCATCTCACACTGTAGCAGTTCCTTGTGCTTTGCTGTTTTTAAGGGAGCACTGGGAATGGGCTGCTGCTTCTTGTTTAGGGAGCAGAAGGAGAAATCAAACCATTTCCTCTCTTGTATAATATAATATCATAGAATTATAAAATCACAGAATTGCTAAGGTGAGAGAAGTCCTCTGAGATCATTGAGTCCACCAGTCCTTGGACTTGGCCATACAGCCATTATTTTTACTTTGCGAAGAGTACACTCATCCAAAAGGTTCTGCTACAGCACAATTAAAAGCTTTGCTTAAACTCTCAGTTTAAACTCTTGAGTCCCTGAGGAGAATGTCTGAATGCTCCCATGAGGCCACTTGGGCTGTTCTCCTGCAGGACCATGTCCTGACCGTGACATAATCAGATGCTTCACCCTTCAGTTTCCTAATTCTCTGTCACGTGCTAGACCCGGCCATGAATAAATTTGAAAAAGGAAGCCTAAGGTTTTTCAGTGAAGTTAACAGCTGAACATGATGGTTTATATCACCAGAGTTGAATGAAGTGATAACTCCTGAATCTTGCAAAGAGCTATTACTAAAATTCCTGTATAAACTTAACAGCAACTGGACCATTCAAAACCATCCATCTGTCTGGACTGTCCATGTCTGGCTTGTGGTGGTTTGAGCTGTTTTACAGAGTATACACAAAGAACATTGCTTTAAAAAATGTTGAGAGGAAATGCCTTTAACCTGTGTGTAACCTGTGTGTATCCTGCCTGTAACCTACGTGTAACCTCCCTGTCAGGTGGCCTGTTTACCAGCTGTACTACAGAGAGGGATTTTAGGCTTAGTCTCACAGTGTTCTTGTTATATTTAGCTGCAGCAGGAGCTTAAATTTAGTTATCCAATGGGGAAACATTTGGTCTAAGGTCCTTTTGTAATCCATAGAGACACAGAGAAGTATTCCAGAGCATGAGTCTTAATCTAAAACAAGTGTTCACAATGAGAAGGTTCATTTGCCCTTTGGAAGCAGTTATTCCTTTCCATTTCCTAAGGAAAGACTGCAGACAACTGGCACAGTCAAAAGAAAAATCTTTTTAGTTACTTTATAATGGGATGAAATTAGTTGAAACTCACCCATAGCTTCTCAAAACTTGCATTGCGTTCTTGAGGCCCCTTTTGATTTACAGAGCCATCTCAAAAAGAATTCAAGGCAAACTGATGCTTCACAGACAATGTGAACCTGTCTCAATTTTTGCACGTCTGTAATGGAAATGAAATCCATTAAACAAATGGAATTCATAGGGCAAAATAAAAGAGATCAAAGGTTTGCTAAAGAGGATGGAATAATTTCAGGCAAGGGTCATGGATCCTAAGGTGATTTTCAATACCTTTGAATATCCAGAACTCATTGCTACAGCATTGATTTTTTCAGTGTAAGACACGCCTACCTCCCTGCTACACACCTCTCTGCATAACAGCCTTTTGCTCCAAGACCTGTGTGTCTAAGTCACAGAACAGGCAGCTGCATTTTTGGTTGAGGAATCCAAGACTTACTGAGTGTATCTTGAGTTTCCCAAACTTTTGGGAATAAAACAACACCAGTAACAGTGTGAGAACGTGGAATATCCCTGCATTAATTGGCAGCCTGGAGCAGTTTCTAAGTAGGTGTTTATTCCCTTGTGCTGTGGGAAAAACACAATCTCTCTAAAGGTAAGGTTCCCCACATAACAGTGTTTCAGTTAAATCTTGCTAAGCAAAACTCAAACTTTCTCATAGCCTCCTCAATGCCTTTCTAAACTTTTATGTTCATAGGTTTTCTTTTCACACCATGCACTTCTTTCTCTAGCCTCAGTATAAATGTTTCTCAATATAAAACTTGCCTGGTAGATGTAGAGGATACCTTTCAGAAAAGGATTTTGAAATGGGGGAGAAGAAGAGTTGTAAAGATTTTATGCTCTTCCCATCTCTCAGGACCTTTTCCTGTGACACCTCTGAGAGAGAACCACCCCTCAGCCTGATGGTGAAATGTCTCCTTAGCATCCAGATTACGTCTTCTGTTTGATAAACAGTCAGGGAGTTGGAGAAGAGAACAGCTTAAAGCAAGCACAGCAGAAATAGCAGCAGACAGATCCAATTTCTCCTAGAATGCTTGAATACCTGGTTATAATAGGGCTAAATTTTATCTGTTGTACTGTCCTGATGTGTGTATTGACTTGTTTTCCTTTGTGCCAAAAACTTTCATGGTGTCTTCATCATCAGAGCTTGTGGAACAGGGCAACAGTTGTTTGAACTCAATCTGTGTCTTTGAATTTGACAGGCACAAGAGGACAACTGTGTGATGCTGTTCTTCAATTTTAAGTGACAGTAGGTATGTTCAGACTGTCTGTGTGATCTGGATCAGAACCAGGGGCTTTGTGATTTTCTGTCCAAAGTTGTCACTGCATTTAGAGAAATCTAAATGTGTCTCAAAGACATTCAAAGTGATTAACAATACCCACAAGTAAGCGATAAAAGTCATTCCACTCGGGCTTCCTATCTGCTCCTGAGGTAATAGCTGCAGGAACAGGCTGCTGACTGAGTTGAAAAGGCAGTAGATTCTCAGTTTATTCTGGCAGCGAGGCAGAAGGAGCAAAATTCCTCACTGTCTCCTTGTTCCTCGATTTTCTACCATTATAAAGAGTCATTTTCAGCAGGATCACAAAGTCCTCCTTCCTGATGATGTCCCACATCCTATTATGATCTTTTTGATGTAAGAAATAAGAGCTCTTCACCCTCCAGGTGGACATATATATGTATCTTCAAATTTTTGGTTATTTACCTTTGCTGGGGACACAGGTCTCATTTTGGCTACTGTTTTCTTCCTTACCAAGATTCAGATCTGTTCTTTTTGGTACTTTTCCTTAGAAGGGATGTATCCAGCCTGCCTCCCAGCCAGATGAAAAATCCTGTGTATTCAATACACAAATAAAGAGATTTAATCTAGATGGTTTGAATTGTCCTTTAGCAATTCTTGCCTTTCTGAGATAATCACTGGAGGTAGATATTTGACATAATCAATACTGTGGTCACTGCTTCTCTTGATAGACCATTCATAGGACATCTACAGGTCTGAAAATAAGGTCTTGGACTGCTGCCTTTAAGACTATGCACCTAAAATTCCACTGCATGCCAATCTCATGTAATTGACAGCAAAAATATCAGATCTTACTCTATGCCATATCCTACAGCCCTAGATTTTGAGGCTGGAGGGGCATCCATGAACTTCATTCCAAACCAACAAGCACCTTGTCAAAATAATCCTCAATTCCCCACGTTGCGTGGTGATAACTTCTCTCTTTCAAAAAGCTGTAATTTCATTATTTCCTGTAAAAAAGAGGGCACTGGAGGTTTCCAACATTTAAGATTCCCCTGCCTCCCCAGTTTGTCTTGTCATTGTTAAATCTTATCTCCACTTCTTTGTTTCCACTATTCTTTTTAAAGAATCATAATTGGTACAATTATCCTTGCTATGAGAATAATTAGCTAAAGCCTTTTGACACATTAAATGGGGAACATTGCATTTTAAGCAGCAGACACTGAAACACTGAAACAATACTGCTTTGAAGAGGACCATAGAGAAGAGGCTCAGGTGAAACAATTGCTAATTTTAGCAATATGAACTTTGTACCTTTATAGAAGAAAATTATTCTCACAGTAGTTTTCGGCTGTGAAATAGAAAAAGCACTTTGGCCTCCTTTTAAAATAAACCTTTGATATTTTCAGAGATGGTTGCAGAGTGTATCATCCCATGATGTGTCCAAAAGAGCCTTGCTCTTAAAAGAAGAGGGTGTTTGATTCCTCTCCTGTGTGGCTGAGTAAGTAAAATACCACCTAATGCAAATAGCATTTTCCAGCAACACTTGCATTTTAGAGAGGAATCTCTCAACAGAGAACTGGGCAAAACCACTTCTCAAAAAACAAAACCAAAAACAAACCAAAACCACAACAAGCCAACAAAAAAACTCAAACAAAACAAACATAAAAAAACCTCAAGAAAACTAACCAACCAAACAAAAAAAGTGATTGAATTTTGAGTACTCCAGCATTGGAAACTCTGTTCCATGTTTAGCAAAATTGATTATACGGAACAGGTACACAAAGGTGCCTTTATGATATCTGAGTGCTGTTAGGTAAGCCTTGGTACCTGCTTAAACATCCCTCCCCTGCTGAATGTTATATCTTTGGCAAGACTGTTTTGAGACAGTCACTTGTTCACCTTCCTGAAGTATTTCAGTTTTCCAGAAAGGCCACCAGAAAATCTGTAGGCCTGACAAGGTTGCTTGGAATAAGTGGATTATGGTGATGAACTGGCTTAGAAATGATCCTGTTAACAACGTGGCTGTGATGAGCCTTTTTTCTTAGTTGAAAAAGAGATTGAAAATGCAATAAAATTCTATTTAAAAGGGAGGTTTTAACTATTTGCCAGAACTGATTCTGGCCAGCCGTGAGTTGCAATGTTTTTATATAACTCAGTGGTTGACTGTGGTAAGTAAACAATGATCTAAGTTTGATGGAACTGCTTGCTATCAACTTACACAACTGTCACCTTAATAAATTGAAAAATAACATTAAGAAATTATTAAAACCCAGCATTTTTTTGTAAAAAAATAAACTAAAAGTTTATTTAATTAACAGAGTTAATTAACAGAGTTATTACCTTTGCAGGTTTTCCTAAATTGTTGCTTCTTCCAGGAAATGTTGTGCTAAAGAAAACAGAAAAATAACTTTGATTTTAGCAATAAAGAACACTGGATTAATTTCTACTTCAATAATTATCTGATTTCTATACTGACATGTGAAGCAAACTAAGTAAAGCTAAGAGGAGTTATTCAGACTCTCATTAAACAGAAAGCTAATATAGGCTTAAATATGGACTGTGGAATTTGAATTCCCAAAATGTGCTTAAAACAGCTTCAGCCATGGGTTAGGATTTAAAAAACCTGAATTCACTGCTTGCCATCCTGGTTTATTCAACTATGCATTGTGGTACCTCAGCAGTCCAGGCAGGAAACATGTCCTTGGGGAACAAGAGTCTCAGGGCTGCTTTTTCCATCTAAATGTTTAGCAGAGAAGAAATCCAGCTTCTTGCCCTGAACTATTCATATAGTTAATAAAAGAAGAAATGTCAGTCGGTTTGAAATGCATTATAGGACTCAGAAATATTTGATCAGTTCCTGGAATTGTGGCATCTGTTCTGCACACTTGAGCAGATTATTTGATTCTTTGTGTTGTAATGACTGTAAGTGTAACTGGGGGCAAATCTTGTTTTAGTCCCAAGTAAGATTACATATCCCCAAAGCAAGTCTTCAATTCTTCGCTCATCACAGCTAATTGTGTTGTAAATTCTGTAGTGCAAGGATTAATTATTATGATGTGCTTTTCATCTGGCATGTTGGGCCATAACTGTGCTACCAGAGTATAAACAAAGTGCAGCAAAATTGCAATGCTTTAGAGCCCCAGAAGACTAAAATTTTAGCAAATGTTCTTGGTTCTTGATTCTTAATTCTACTTCACTTGGCCAGATACTTAATTCTGTTTTGTTTTGCCAGGATATTTGCTACTTCCATAACTCTCTTCAATTTTGCATAAATTATATAATTGTTAATTATCTCAGAGATTTTGCACCCACTGATGATTTGTCCACAAAGAAATGTGCAGTTTACTTCTGACTGAATGCCCAGTTGATTGCCCTTCTAAAGCAGAGATTACCAGAACCTGTGCTGTGTCATTAAGAGGACACTCAGTTTCAGAATATGACTGAACTGCCTTGCCTTTTTCTTTCTTTGGAAGGTGTGTTCAGGTTCTCCCCTGTTAGAGATGCTTTTCAACTTCTGTCACTATTTTGACATTTTGATGCATCGCTGGGGAATGCTGAAATAGTTGGTTTGACACCGGTGTCACAACCTTCCATCTTTGCGTGAAAGCATCTATTACTGTATTTCCACATCTAACCACAATCTAGACACTCATGACAAACCACAATAGTCATGTTAGCCCAAGTGAAGGAGAGAAAAAGAAAACCTTCACAGCTCACTGGAAAATCACCTTCACTCTGCTAAGGCAAGATGTGAGTGCTGATGTTTCACAGAGTCCCTTGGAAGAAAAGCAACTCTCCACGCTAAAGGACAGTGGCACATGATGTGAAGAAAAAAAAAAATAAGAATGACATTTTTGGGTACACAGGGAAAAAGAATTGTAGGAAGAATGGCTGTGTACTACAACAGGTTGGATGGGTTTATGGGATCTTCATTCTTGGAAATTTTCATAACTCATCTGGAAAATATTCCAGTCAACATTATCTAGTGTCAAAATTAACTCTCTCCATGGGCAATGGGGTTGGAGTAGATGAGGCACAGTCTGCCTAAAGTATTGTGTGATTGGGTTTTGCTTGATTTGTTCTGCCTGCTTCTCTCTTTCAGAACAGAGGCCACTTCCATGATTGGCTTTGACTGAGTGTCTGACTTTTAGATGATTAGACTACATGAGATAAATCCCATTCTAAGTCTGAGGGAACTTGGAAGAATGAAAGGGAAACATGAGAATTGATCCTAGAAAACAGGCACAGTTCAACTACCATTACAGGAACCTACATGCTCACCTATGGCAGAGGGTACCAGGAAAGAAAAAATTCAGGAATTACATGTGGAGAATATGCACTGTGATCTCTGGCACCAATAGCACTGGAATTAAGTACCAGGAAAAAGTGTGATGAAAAATTATTGTCCTTGGTATCAGAAGGCTTGTATCAAAGCCAGCTTCTATAGCAGGTGAGATGCAACCCACCTTCTTGGCAGAATTGAGTCTTCCTAGTGAAAAAAAAAATTATTCCTATCTTAAGGAAAGGATGTTTCTTTGAAGTCCGTTCAGTTTATTTTCTCCCTGTAAAAGCAGCAGAGAGCCAAAACCATTTCAACAGCACAGTACAGTCCATTTCACATCTGCCTCTCCTTCTGGACATGCTTCTTTCTACCCATTCACCAAAAAGGGGAATTAAGAGAGCCATGATTCTAATTTAACTCCCTGGGGAACATGAAGGGAGATGTAGCAAAGGCCACTGTCTGCATTAAGTATTGGTGCAGAGTTGCTATTCAATGTAACTTCCTATCCTTACTTAGTGAGCATTGATTTCTCCTTGTAGGTGCCCCCTGAGCTTTCCATGTTTCAACACTTGTGAATACCCTTGTGTGCTATCTTCAAGAGAAATTAGTTGCATTTACCAGATGAAATGTAAAGGAAAGCAGCTAAAAATATGGCATACTGCTATTACTTTAAATTGCTCCTTAATTTTTAAATAATCTAAAAAATTCAGAGGTTTTTTTTCCCTTCTCAGTAGTTATTTATGGACTTTTATTTGACTATTTTACACCCAGCAATGTTTCTATGGTTTCCTTCTGGTAGGTTTTTTTTTGGAATATATTTTGAAAACTTGGCAGCCATACAGAATTTCTTTATATTGTGCATGCAAACTATCAGATCTTTAATGAGATAGCTATGAAAATCCCAGAACCAAAGGCATAGAAACACCACTGTTCAGAATTCTGCCTTATCTCATAAAAAGCAAAAAGAGGACATGTCCTGCACATCACTCAGTTTATAAACTCAGACTGGATAATCACAGAAAATTTTTAAGTCTGAAGCTCAGCTCTCTCTTTCTCTATTACTGTAACTTGCTGTCACTCGTTACATCACCCATTAAATTATTAGGCAAGATCCTTGGGCCACTAATTATTTATTTGCTCTGCAAAATGCCCAGCTCATTGAAGCAGCTAAATTGAATAATAATGTTGGTGAGACAGTGGGTGACTTCAATAGAATCAGTTTACTGTCAGAGGGAACTGTTAGCAAAACATAGATTTAACATAACACCATGGAGTGTCTTATTGCCCTGCTTTTCAGAAAGGGAGGAGATAAATTTGTGATATTGAACACTATTTTATATATGGATGTTTTCCCAGCTCTTAAAAATCACATTTAATTTAGGATTTTCCTAATCAGGCATTTTAACTGGTAGCCTCTACTTCAGGTATAGGCAGCAACAGGAGAGTCTGATTATTCCACCTATAGGCATATCTGCTCTAGCTTCACTTCAGATTATCTTGCTAAAAATAAAACTCTGTGCACCACAGTTACTCCTTCATTTTTCTGTCTGTAGAATGCCCGTGGTGATATGGTGGCAATCCACCGCTGGGGGTTCATCTTCATTACTGATTTTACTGAGATGTCTTTAAAATTGGGCATATTTTAGTCAGTATATTGCAAGATCCTACCTCTTTTTCCCACACCACAGTAGTGTTTACCATTGCCTGTTTCATCTAAATGTGACTCCAATCAGGCATCTGTCCAAAAGTGGGAAAGATTTCGATTCATACCCTTAAAAAAATAACTAGATTTTGAATTTTCTTTATGTGGTTCTTCTGAAATAACCTTTCCTAGTGGAATCCATAAGAATATGAGGTTTGTTGGGTACTAGTTTAGTGTCTCTGGCATTTAACTGCAGCGATTCTGAATTCAGATGCACAGATTTGCAATTATAGTCATTGTAGGAGATAAAATATTGATCTTTCTGCATATTGCTGTGCATGCTGGTACTTGATTTTGGGAATATGTTAACGTGAAAGACCTCAAAATGATGCAGTCAATTGCAGAGGTAACCATTGGTGTTCTCAGTTTCCTAATTTTGTATTTCTTTGTGAATAGTCTGTGATTACAAAGGAAGATATCAATTCCGTCCTTTCAGATGTAACTCTGTATGTTGCTTAAAACAGTTGTCAATATTAAAAAGAAATGCTTAATGTAATCCTTGCTGTGCATTTCAATATTTGCTCCCCATTAAATTCCTACTGGTCAAATTTCCCTTTGGTGTATTGGCTAAAACATTTGTTAGACTGACAGATATGGATATAATTTATAGATTTCTAAGTAAGAAAACAAGGAACATGCATAAATATAGATCTCTACAGTAAGAGTCAAGAGTGTGAGCCAATGAATGGATGCACTTGGATGTACTCTGCAAAGTTCTGGTGTCTTAGCCACAATTATTTGATGAAGGTTTTTAGCTTTTAAAGCTAATATTTCTCATTGAATGTAAAACCAACAGCAGGCTGGGAAAGGAAAGCAAAGCAATAAACAGCACCTGTTTTACAGAACAATTTGCTGGAATTAAACTCTTGTTCATGTATAAGACAATCAACTGTAAATATATCCAACAATAACAACAAAAAAAGTGTTGAAAGATGATTAATGTTAGAAGTCTGTTGCACTAGCACTGGATCTCAAGGGAGAAAAGCTTAATATTGACATTTGACAAAGCTAATTTTAGTAACTGATAATTGATGGATGTTTTTCTAGCCTAATCTTGTTGCTTGATTTCTTGACCTCTGCTCTGTCTCCAAATAAGGTCCATTTATTTAATTTTACCCAGCAGCCTGATTATGCACCATAAGCGTATTTCCATTAAAATTTGAAATATCTAATGCTTTCCTTGTCATTTTGCTAGAGCTATAAATGCAAAAGAATCACAGATAGGCACAGTACTACCAAAAGGATTCACAAAACCACCCAGAAATACAGAGATAAAATAAGGAACCCGAATTCTCTCATTAACTAGAATTTTCTAGGTGGAACCTCTACATCTGAGAGCACAGGTTGTGGAGTTGAGAATAGGACTGCATCCAACACCAAGAGATCTGCAGTAAAAACCCAGAGAAGGTTTTTACAAAAAAAAAGAGGGAAGATTTAGCAGACAGAGAAACTGGGAGATTGGGGCCAAGCAATGAAACATATAAAATACATGTAGGTGTGACACATAGGAACATGGGTCAGTGGTTGCCTTGGCAGTGCTGAGTCTATGGTTTGAGTTAATGATTTTAAAGATCTTTTCCAAAATTATCATCCTAGATCCTCCTTACTGGTACCTGTCCCAGCCCTTGGCAGTCAGAGCCTTCAGGATCTCTGCAGGCACAAGCAGATTTCGGGTTTTCCTGCTCTCAGTGAGGCAGTTTTCTGGACAGGACCACTCTGGGATTTGGATCAGTGAGGAATCATTCCTCCCCTGCCCCACAGTTTCCTTGGATCCTGCTTGGCTCTGTCTCACAAACAAACCACAAGTTTTGCACTTCAGCCTCCCAGGTGGGAGATGTACATCGTGTCCTGCTCTCCCTGTGAAGTTATCAAAAAGCTTTATGCAGAGCTCACTTGACTCTATGAAAGCAGAGAGATTTTCTTTAATCAGAGCTAAGTATCCCTTTTCTCTGCTGGTTTGAAGTGGGAGCTCTTTGGAAGATGATTTTTACTGTGTTGCTATCATTGCCTAAGTAGGGGCACAGTCATTAGTAATAGAAAGTAAACACTCTTAAAAGGGGGGTGGGGGGGCAACCACTGTAAGCAGACCAACCTTCAAGTAGCAATTTTAATGAAAAAATTGTGAATAATAATGGACTAAGAAGGTGAACCCATACAAATAACAGAAAATATTTGCAATGATGGATAGAGGAAGGAGTTTTAATGTTTAATGTTGATGTAAGCCATTCTGCTAACATCAAACTAGAGCTGGTCGATGTTTTTCCATTGAGAGGGAAATTCAATGGACAAAATTTGTTTACTGCAGGGACTACTCAATTTTCTAATTTCCACTGAAATGACCCCATTCCCCTATATACTGTGGCAGTTTGAATGACATTTTCGATGAAACGTTGTGATTTGACTCACAGATTGCTTCAGAGTTCTGTTAATGTGTGTTAATAAATTGTCCCCGCAGCACTGATGAGATAAAAAAACCCAAACATATTGAGATTTGCAATGCAGGGGTCTCTCAAAAATCTATTTTACTTGTGTCTGTGCAGGATCCTGACCCCACACAGGTAAAACAGCATTACCTGAATACCTGTGTCCCAGCCAGGGGCCTGAGTGTTTTGGGCAATGTTTAAAGGTAGTCAAAATTTTAATTACAGTGAAAACATTGGAAATAACAGTCTGGTTATATCCACAAATTATTAAAAAAGAAAAGGAAAAAAAACCTAAAAAACAACAAAACCAAAAACCCAAACAATCTAGAAATCATTTCAATTTTTCTAAATACAATTTAGGACTGGAGCATTTTTCACATTCCTTTTTTTCTTTATTTTTCCCTTCTTCTTGCTCTGTCTTTCCACATCTTTTTCTATTATTTCCTCTGTGGGGAAAACAAAAATTCTAAAAAAAAAGAGTTCTTTAAAATTCTTTGACATTTACCAAGGATTTTCAGTAAGAAAATAACTGACAAAACAAAAATAAATGGGGGAAAATGACATCCATAATCTAAAAATTCCAGGCAGCAAAAATATTGCTGTTTCAGTTTTAAGCACAATGACACTTGAGATGGTGTTGAAATTTCTCAGTTCCAGCCCAGAATAAACTAAATTTTGTGGTGGGAACAATAATTTCAATTTGAAGGTTTTTGGTAAGGTTTTTTGTTTTTTTTTTTTTTTTTTTTTTTTTTTTGTTTGTTTTTTTTTTTTTTTGACTAAAACTTTGGATTTTTATTGAGTTACCATCATAGCATTATTTTTTTAGTGGAAACTGCAATAAAAAATAGTAACTGAAATAGTTGACATTATTCAGAGTGCAACAGCTTCTTTTTATTTTTATAATTGAGTTGATGTTGAATTTTGGGATACTTGTCTGATTCTATCATTTTACTCTTAAAAAGACATTGATAAAATTAATACAGACATTTTACAGAAACTGAATAATATATAGGTAAATTAATTATTTTGTTTTAGAAAGTATGAAAAAATTAACTTCTTGAATGATAAAGGACATCTTATAAGGGTCAACATTTGAGGTGTTTTGGTTGCTAGGTAACCATCACTAAAGGTGGTCAGGATAGCAAATGTTTTATTTCAAATCAGCCCATTAATTAATGTGTAGGTGCTGTAAAATATATCAGGTATCTGTTGATGTAAGAATATATGTAGAAAAGACTAGGATTCAGTTAAAATTTTTTAGTGGAAATCAAATAGCCTCAACTGGTACAGGGAGTTCTCTTCATTGGTTAAAATGTATTTATAAGTGCAAGAAAAAATTTAATAAAGAGCCTAATCCTGATGAAAAATGTGTTTTGCTTGTTGCATTCATTAATTATATTGCATAAAGAACACAAAATAAAAGACTTCATAAAAACCACAGCTGCAGGCTTTGTCATGAGAGTGAAGACTAGAACTGTTCAAAATGACTTTGGAAATGAAAGAAATTATATTATCAGAAAAAAAAAATTAAATGGTAAATTCTCATGGAGGGTGACTGCACAGTGAGAGAAATTTGGGCAGATACAACAAAAAACTCAGTGGGGTTACAAATCTAATCCGGGGCTTGGACTTCTTGGTGGGTTGGGGATACAACCCCACGGCAAGAGCACAATTTCTCTTTTGTCAATGTACAAAACCTCACCAAAACCCCCTGTGCAGCCTCGTTCCTCAGCTGTTGACAGCAGCAGCACCTGCAGAGGGTAATTAGGATGCCACCAAAGGCTGGGGAGGGACCGACATCCCGGGGGTGGCACCCTGGGGTGGTGGGGGCTCCACGGGGCCCCTGCTGCTCTGCCAGGGGCTGGGAGAAAGTGACACCTGAAGTGCATCTCATGTTCCAGCTGGGAGAGAAGGCAGAGCGGGGAGGAAAGGAATCCAAGTGCACATCTTTCAAACCTGACACTGATGAATGATTTAAGTCCCTGCTTGTCCTTCAAACATTAAATGGTTATGGTGAATTTTTAAAAGTGCTTGCTGCCAAATCAGAGTAGGGTCTGTGGCTCCTAGCAGCCTTCGTAAATGACATTCAAGATTTACTCAATTATAATATTTCCATGTTTATTTACTAGATATAATGTTGCATGCTCATTGTTAAATTCAGAAAAAATGTGATTTATAAATGTTTTCTGGGGCAGAGTTGTTTAATATTTAATCCTTATTGCTGACAATACTCTTTCCAGGGTATCAAATATACTGTTTGCAAATCTCAACACAAATCTAGCAAAACTATTAAAAAAAACCCCCAATATCTGCACTGTTTAAAGCTTTCCATTTTAATAAATATATTTTTGAAAAGATTCCCATTTTCTTCCAAATTCTGCACTGTTCAAAGCATTCCATTTTAATAAACATACTTTTGAAAAGATTCCCCTGTTTTCTTCCAAATTCTGAACACTGTGAGCTTTATTAAAATCTTCTTAAGGCTTTAAAAAATCTGCATAGAATTTAATCGTGCAAATGAATGGAAGCTCGCAATATTTGTATCACAAAGATTTCTGTCAAAAACCCACAGTTGGAAATAACATGCTGTTTGTCGTGTAATTGTTACTATTCACTAAAGCAGAAAAAGCAAGTGCAGAGAGCTAAAGAACTGACAGCCTAGTCATTTAAAACTACAGGTTGTCTCCTGGATGACAATAGTTTTCCAAGTAGAGCCTAACCCATGCCGAGAAGTTGCTTGCTGGAAGTATATATAGGGTAATATTTTAACACTTTAGTTGAACAGAGATTTTTTTCCCTTAAAAAATAAGGAAATGTTACTCAGAAAATGTGGAGAAGGCAAGAATGGCATATTATCTTCTTTGTCTTTTACATCACAATGGTTGTTTATGCCCAAGTTCTGAATTCTAGAATAATTAGATTAATTGTGGAAGTTGATTTAAACCTGAGCTGTGAAGCAGTACGGATGAATTTAAAAGACAGCAGTTTTCTGCACTGGAAAACCTCTGTAAGTTAAGTTTTCTGGGCAATAATCTCCCACCTATAAAACAAATATAATAATTCCTGCTTGTCTGTTGGGTAAAATTGGAATTGGGGAAAAAATTTTTTTTAGTAAGGTTATGGAAAGGGGTAAATGGCAGATGAAATTACTATTTTTTAAACATAGGTAAGAAGAAATATGTGTATGTTTTTATCAAAATGCTGAGCAGATGGCCCTTATTTTTTCATTTGATAATATTGAAATGACAATAAAATTAATAAAAATAACAGTAAAATCAGATACTTTGTCTGACAATATTATGACCTATGGCTTTTTATTAGCATAAGCATACTCTCCAATTGAATTTGCAGGCAAGTATTTTTGTCTGACTCACAGTGATTCTATTAAAATTGTTAAGGATTAGATCTAGTTGATCAGCAGTGACCGAGTGAAATTAACATTTTTTATTGTAATTGGATAATTAATGGTTGAAACAGGGATCTACACGAGGACAGTCAGATCCCCCACTGAAACCCAAACAAAGAAAGGGTGACTTGGTGTAGCTCAAAGAGATTTTGAAGAGGTTTAACAAAACCTCAAAAAATAGACCAGAGCTTTGGAAAACGCTATTCCTAGCATTGCAATGAAATAAAAAAAAACCATAACCAACAAACAACCTTCTTTGAATAGATGAGTTTTCTTTGCTTTGTGCTAACAAAGCACGTTGTGTTAACAAATCCCTGGAGACTCCGTAGTAACTCCAGCTCGATTTGAAGGTAAGAAATAAAGCACATTAGATTTCAAGAGGTTTTGCAAAGCCCTCAGCAGTTTTGTCCCAACTGCTACTACTATTTATTTTGTGTATTTTCTCTTCCTGGGTCATCCCATCTAGCTTTAGGCACCTAAATCAAACTCCTGGTCATGGGGCAGGTTCTTGTCTCAGGAGCATTCGATTGTCTTCCAAAGTCGCTGATTTTTTTCTGTTGACCAGAGAGAAAGGTGAAGCTCCTACCTCAGGTGCGTCATTTGAAGTGAGAGATCCAATCTTTAGTGGTTTGCTCATGGTTATGCAGGTCATAGGCTCTTGGACAACCTCTTTTATTGTTGCATCACCTGCCTATATTTTTCATTAGGTGTTGCTGTAAATGTAATTCTTACTTTAAGTTCTGTTGGTGTCATCTGTAGTAACTTCAGTATTTTATGTCTTTGAATTTAGACTTCTGAAATTAATAGATATTTTTGCACTGACTTCAAGGGCAGCAGGGTGATATCCTATCCATCCTTTGAACTTTCAAGCCTTTTGAAAATGAAACAATTAATTAACAGCATAAGAATAATGAAGGATAATTTTTTCTGACCATGAGGAAGAGATTTTAGCAAAGTTCGATTTGATGATAACTGCATTTTCCTGTCTGCATTTGTGCAAACATTGTAATAACAGACACAGGGAATTTAGAGGGTACACGACCAATTTTGGTTTTGTGTCTTCTTGGGAGATGCCCAAGGATGCTCTTGTCCTTCTTGGCTAGGTGTTATTCACGGACATAAATTTGGATTTCATCAATAAATAAATGGAATCTCCATAATCTAGCCCTCTTCTGTGTGAACAGTACAAGCAGAATACTGTTTGTAACTTAATTATGAAATATTTTAAATAGCAAATGCTGTTTTTAAAAGCTCTTTAAAGCCCCACATGTGTGTGTCTAACTGACCAAACAATAGAACAAACTGGATAGCAAATTATTTTTTCTGTATGACATCAGATCCTACATCAAAGTAAAAAGAAATGACTGGCATGTCTTCACTTATTACAAGTACAGAAAAAGTATTTCTATATAATTAATTCTGAAAGTAAGGTTTATATGTGTTACTAAAGACAAGACATTCGTTCCCTACTTTATTCTATATATTTCTTTGCTTTCAGCTAGTAATCTTTCTTTGAAATACCATGGAAACAAGCAAATATGCCTCATTAAATTTTCCTTGCAGGGAAGAAGAGGGAAAAAAAATACCAAAACAGAAAAAGCAGAGAATTTTTAAGTCATGAAGCAGGAAAGAATAACATAGAAGGGGTGATTAAATTGCCCTTCTTAATTCTTTCAGGCATAGTAGGATAATTTGCTGGGGAAAAAAACCACTGCAACAACTTATTTCTTGAATCACCTCACTTGTAGTTGGACTGCTTTCCAGCTGAATATTGCAGTATTACTTCACATTTTACAGTCTTGCTCATCACTGCGAGATACGAATCCCAGCTGATAACCAAGTCTCTCACTATAGCTAAAATAATTCTTTCAAAATTATTTTAAAAGAATTTTTAAATTATTCCTATAAAATAATATTTTAAAATGCAAGCTTTACATGAATTTGTATCTATCTGACATTTTATACACAGATATGTTTAGAACTTGCTATCAGAAACAGGGCCAGATTTCCAAAGAGGCACCACTAGATTCAGTAAAGCTATGCTGATATACAGCAGTTGAGGACTCAGATAAGGAAAAGTTATTAAACCAGAATTTGCAAGTATATTCTTTAATAAGGGATTTAAAACTGCTATGTACTTAGAAGCAATTTCAATTTTCAGCAATATACCTTGCTCTGCGTTCACATGTCATTGAGATCCCAATGAACTTGTTGTGGAAGATCCACACACCACCTTTAGAACTGCCTCCCTGTTTGCCCAAAATGTGTCCTGTAGCTTTAACTAAGGTGGTGTCTGAGGAACACGTCTTGAAATTAAACTGCACTCTTCAGAATATCCCCACAATCTTAAAGTCAGCTTGGTAACGAAAGGGATATTGATTTAGCTGAGTTAGTATTTTGCACCCTGAAATCACTTTAACAGAAGAAAGATCAATAAATTACTTTCTCAGATCAGCCAGTGTTTTTATTTAGCTGGCGGGAGGTGCAATTCATTTCCCAATGTGTTAATTTCTAACAGTGCCAAGACAAAGGCCCTTAAGACCTCTTTGCACTGAGACAACTCAAAGGCACAGGGAGAAATAATGCTAGCTGCCCACCAGTGTGAGCCTGGAGAGAGCCAGGGAATGTCCAGAGACAGAGAATGCCCAAACACCAGAAGGACTGTGGGAACCAGCACATCCTACTGCTCCTTGAACTCTTGTATCTGGGCTGTTTCCCCATTTAGAACAGCCCAGGAGCACCAAGACCCCAGAACTGGTTTCACCACTGCTCAGAAAAAAGTTGGGAAGGCCTAAGTTGGTGAATTAGCTGGTTGAGAAACAGCAAGACTTCATCCATGCATGGCCTTCCTTGGAATGGTGTCCACCTTCTCACACAGGGAGCTCCAGTTAAACTCCATCTGAAGAATTTTTCCCACTGAATTCCCAATTCCTGTCTATCTGAACCAGATTTATGCAAGCAGCTCTGTGATCCAGTTCCTGTATTAATCCCAGGCCATTTTCAGAGGAATGCAGTGTTTGAGGGGTAGGTAACAGATTAAGCAAAAACATACTGATGAACTAAATCTAGAAATTGATTTCCAATGAAAGGCTTAAAAAAAACCTAAGAAAAATTCCCTCCAGAGGATCAGAAATGTAACAGCATTAACCCTGTGCCAAGAAAAATGATAGATCTATTCAAGCAAAGAAATAAGTCGTGTCAAAAAAATATCCACATTTTGAAAATAATTTGGTAAAGCATCTCAAGCTGTTCAGCCCTGCTGCAGCCACATTGCTAAAGGGTGGAAAGGCAATAATTGTCTTGGGGTTCCTGACATGTCACTGCCTTTTTGCTGATCCACTAAATCTAAAATGCCATTGTCTCTGGGAGGGAAACAAGTGCCTAAAACAACATTCTCAAGCGCCTGCGGACCAGGAGAACATTGTGGGTACCCCATAGCACAACAGGTCTTTAAATAATTGGTCAAAAAACATTGTGTGGGATTTTTTTTTTAATTCAGAAAATTATTCAGGTTTTATAATTCTATTCTGATGACTTAAAATTACAGTTCTCAGAGGCAGAAAGAAAACTCATCTGAACCTTCAATGAAGGTTGTTCTTTTTGAAAGGCAAAGGTGTTAGTCTGAAGATTTTAATGGTAAAATGTGTTACTGTGGTTATCTGACTTCCTACATGACAAAAATCCCTTAACAACCCATGCATTTAAGCTTGATATTTTTGGTTGAACTAGAGCACATCCTAGTGCTAATGAGAGATTGGTGGAGAGACCTTCATTCTTGACGGCAAAATTTGAAGAGATGCAAATGAAGAGAGGATGAGAGGGCTTCAGCTGGAAGGAGAAGGTTTAGAGGCATGTTACCAATGTGTACAAATACCTGATGTGGGAGTAGGGAAGGCAGAGCTGGACCTTTCTCAGTGGTGCTCAGAACAACAGACAGAGAGCAATTCAAAGAGAGGAAATTCCATGTAAATTTAAGAACATCAGGTTTCTTGTATGGGTGGTCAAATGCCAAACAGATTTCCCATGATGCAAGTTCCCTGTCCTTGGGGCTATTGAAGTCCCATCTGGATTTAGCCCTGAAAAAGCTGCTGCAAAAACTCTTTTGAGCAGGGCTTTTGGACAAGATGTTTTCCAAAGGCCCTTTCCAAATTCAGCAGTCTTGTATTCCTGTACCAAACACTTCTTCCTGTAATCTAATAACCCACAGCAAATAACAGCTAATTACCCTCCAGAATAAAAATCGGCATTTATTTCCTATTTCATATTATCTTCAATTTCTAGCCATTGGATCTTGGCTCATGTCTGGCCACTTGATTAAAGAGCTCTCTTCTAGCTGCTCTTTGGGTACTCTCAGATCAAGCCACCTGTTAACCTTCTTTCTGATAAGCCAAAGGGTATTTCCACAAATAAATACTCCATGTTCTTGGTTAAAATGGAAATTGAGCCCTTAATCTAGTCAATTTGCTGGAACAGGTACTTTACTGTCCAAGTGCAATCTGAACAGATTCTGACTGTTGAACTCACATCCCTCTCTGTCTCTTCCGACTTGTAATGAGTCAAGATAATATGCAAAAAAAAAAACAAAAACAAAAACCCCAAAGCAACAAAACCACATCTCCCACCTAAAAATTATCCCTACTTCCAAAGCCAGCAAGAGATAATAAGCATGATATTACATATATTGAAAACTTTTAAGATTCTGACATGATATACAGATGACCTGGAAAAGACTCAGCCCTGAAAAAGTCAGTTTTAGAGGCTAAGTTACAGAATTTTCCTGGCTCATCTTTGGATTTTTTTTTCCTGATTTTTGGCAAGAAATATATTTATATTATTACTAGCTGTCTAAGATACTATAAACAGACAGTAATAATTGAAGATATACCCAGTTTGAGGGGTAAAGAAGAATATGCAACTAAGGCATATTGAATAGGCAAATTGTTTTGCCATTTTAGACTAGAAACACACTGCAGTAAAGCTTCTGAAATCAGTGGTGCTATGCAGCTTAAATAGTTGAAAAATTCAGCAGTGTATCAAGCCCAGCAGACAACTACAGCAAACATCCAGAAACAGAGAGATTCCTTTAGGCTGTATAATCAGTTTTTCTCCTTATTTCCACCAGATATATTCTTTTGTTTAAAGGGCTCTGGGTGCTATAGGAAAAAAAAGTGATTTGAAAATATATTTCATTTGAGCTGTAAACAGCGTTCAATTAGTGTTCATAGCAATGGGCTTTGCGGCAAATCTTGAGTGTGCTGTTGATTAATGTCAGCTGTGAGATGGTGCAGGATCCTGAGTGTCAGAGCTTCTCTCTGAGTTCATTCCACAGTCAAAGCCCATCTTAAATTTAGACTGAAATTTGAGGACTCCTGCCATGAACAATACACAATACTTACCAAACCAACATTTCATCCCTTTATTCCACCCAATATTTTAGATTGATTATATTCTGCTCTTCATTTCTTCTACTTTTACTTAATCTTCACATAATTTCTGCATAACAAGAGTTACAATGAATAATTTAATGATTAATCACAGCCTTGCTCCCTGTGCCAGGATCAGGGTTTTTTGTTACTCCTTAGCATTCCAATATGGTGGAAAAGGGTTCTGTTTATGTATTTGCTGTTGTCTGCTGTTCCTGCACCTGTCTACTCCTCTCTGAAAATGAAGTTTATTGTTTTCTTAGTTTCTTTGTGTAAAAATCCCAGCTCAATTAGATTAACTTTTCAGAAAGGATGGAAGATATAAAAGTACAGCTGCTTAAGCAATTAGCAGAGCAGCATGATGTGAGCAAGCCTTGAGCTATTGGAAACTCACCTGGCTTCAGATGCCATTATAAACTCAGAGTTTGGTCACTGGGAGGGACAGGACATGTCAGAGCAGAATCAGATTTGCTGGTGAGCTCCTCTCTATGACAGGAGCCATTTTTAATCCTTTCATACTTGAAATACATCTATTCCAACATTTGGGGTGAAATCCATCTCCAGGTTAATGCAAGTGTCTACATGTTCCTGTCTAAATGTTGCTGGGTCTGTTTGCATCACTTTTGGAGCAGAGCAAACCAATATGACAGCCTAGAAAATTAAATATTCATTTGACTGGCCTTTGTGTGTCTAGTTTTAGGTGAGTGAACTGCACAATGTATTTAGGAGGTGACAGCTGGAGACTAAACAGAATCACCTTAGGGCATCTTAAATGGCATCAGAGTTCCATACTGGGGGAGCCGAACTCCCTTTTTGTTTGTTTTTTCTGTTTTTCGGTCTTTCTCTGTTCCACTTGCATGGAACCTTTCTACATATTTGGTATTAGCCTTAATCCAATTTTACGTTACACATCAGCAAGATCAGAATTATTCAGTGCTGAGAATCACGGATACTCTAACACAAATTTTGCTATAGTAGATTCCCAAAGCCTCCTCAGGTTAAATAAGCACATTCACGTGATTAAGATTATGATCTTCCCCAGCTACTTTGTTTCCTTTACTGGGGACTTTAACTTGCCTACCTAATTCCAGGAGGGATAATAAACAATGTCCACAACTGAAAAGACAATAAATCTCATCATAATAATCTCATCATAAATCAATAAAGGAACTTTTGGGAGGAAGGACATTTCCCTGTTTTTATTTTACAGAGAGCGAAAAGGACAGAGAACAATTAATGAGCAGTGACACTTAGGAGATTTCCAGTTAGCCAGAAACTCAATTGAATCCCTTGAAACCTATTTTCCTGCCTCAGCCACCAGCCCATGTACTTCCTCAGACCTCTGCTCAGTTTCTCAGCAATAACAACAATTAGAAAAAGCACAGAAATCACTTAATTAATCTCCACAGAATTTTTTGTTGTTCGGTAGGATGCGGGAGAGAAGAAATGAGAAAAGAGCAAGCAGAAGGGAAGGAAGGAAAAACACAGTAACTGAGAGTTTCAGGCAGTGGTCTAAGCTCTGGGGAACAGAGGTTAAGTCACTGCTTGGCATAATTTGCAGTATCTTGAGGTGAAAAAGTCTTCAGGCAAAGTGAATATCCATGAATTTGACCTCCTCTGCTTTTGGGATAGACAGACTTGTATTTAGGGATAATCTGCAAAAGTGTGGTTCTTATCATAGTGCAGAGCAAAAAAGAAAAGAAAAAAGAAAAAAGAAAAAAAAAGAAAAAGAAGTGACAGGGGACTTAAAATAGTTTCTATAACATGAAATTGGTGTCCTCCATTCTCATCATCAGTGCTGAGCTCCACTTCCAGGGAAAGGATAAGTTTGCAGCAGCTCCCACATGTACTTGTTCTGAAGCTGTACTAGGTCATCTGCTGCTCTCAGCTACAGATATGTTTTGCAGTGGCAGCCAAAAAAAAGGTCATTTGTCAGAGCACAGTGAGAATGGGGTGATTACTGGGCCTTGATTACTGCTGTAATACAAATAAAGAATATTAATAAGCTAAATTACATTCTGAGTCCTTTTACTGTAGCTTTGCAAGAAGAAAAAAGAAAATGACTGGATTGTGAAGGCATTTCACTAATGGTTAATGAATATTTATTACTTTTGAAGAAGAAGAAGACTGTGTCAGGGTTCTGCATAGCCCTGTGTATCAATGGTTTATCCTTGCATTTTTCTTCCCATCAAGTGCCTTCATCAAGGTCTGAAAGAAATAGACTTTTCATTTCAGGCTGCACAGATAATACACATTCTGTTTGAAAAGTCCTGGAAGAAAGCACAGCATCTCCAAACCCTGTGATAAAGCTGGTGAAAAATCCCAAAGGTTCCAATCTGTGTTTGGGCCATTAGAGACTGAGAACACTGGAAGGGAAAGTGACATTCCCAGTGTTTCATTAGATCTAGGGATAAGTAGGGGCTGTGCTGGATTTGGCTGATGTAGAGTTAATTTTCTTCTCAGCAGCCAGTCAGGGGCTGTGGCTTGGATTTGGGCTGGGATGGTGTTGACAATGTAGTGGTATTTTCATTATCACTGGGCAGAGCTTACACAGAATCATGGCCTTTCTGCTCCTCACCCATTCCACCAGTGAGGGGGTTGGGGGTACATTAGGAGATGGGAGGGAACACATCTGGAACAGCTGATCCCAACTGATCCCAGGGACACCCCAGACCATATGAGGTCATGTGCAGTTCATGAATCTTGGGAGAGAAAAGGGAAAGGGCCAGGGAAGAAGAGGGGCAGGGGGGCATTTTTACAGATGGCATTTGCCTTCCCAAGTCACTGTTCCATTGGATGGAGCCCTGCTTTCCTGGGGATGGCTGAACACCCACTGCCCATGCGAAATGGGCTATGAATTCCTTATTTTACTTTGCTTGTGCACAGCTTTTGCTTTACCTATTAAACTGTCAAACCCTCAAACCATGGGTTTTCTCACTCTCACCCTTGAAGTTCTCTCCCCCACCTCTGTGTTGAGGGACTTGAGTGAGCAACTTTGTGGGGCTGGGCTGGCTGGGGTTAAACCACAACAGGGCAAAAAGGTCCTTTGCTATAGGCACCTTCAGGAATAATCCAAAAACTTATCATTTGAGCACATCTCTCTAGAACTCTCTCTTATAAATATTTTAGTAGAACAGGAAGAGTTGGCGACCCTTGATACCTTTTCATGGAACTAATAAACTGTCAAAAGGCTTTTTTTTCCCCCTTTTAGAATTAGGTTTCCAACTTGCAGTGACTCAATCCTTCCAGAGAGAAGTCTTTTCTTAATGTCTGGATTGTCTTCTTGCATTCAATGTAAGATACAATGGTTTTGGAAAAAAAAAAAGGTAAGAAAAATACCAATAAAAAGGAGGGGCTACAGTGGTGAAAGCAGCACTTTTTAAGTTCCATTTTCAGGTTTAGAAAGAACTAGCTTCGAGTCAGATGCTTTGCTTTAATCTTCCATGGCCTAAGTGGAAGGCAAATACAACCCATAATATTTTTGTTCTTGCTTGTGTACTCATTAATGTGCCTTTGTGATAAAGGCAGAAGCAATGCAAGACTCACAGATGACCCTTTTTGTTATTGATCACATATTTTTTAATCTTTCCCTTTTATAAGACTTCATAAAAGGTTAGTGTTTTTTTTCCCAGTTTACTTTAAAGCTGTCTGTAGGAAAGGTTGATTTTTTTTTTCCTGCTTGGGATTTCCAGGGACAGATTGAGATTTCTTTAATGAAAATACTAAAGGAGAGAAACAGAATTAAATTTCTTGAGTTTTAACTTTAATAAACACCAGTTTATTAGATACTTCAAAACAACCCCCCTTTGGTGTCTCTTTTAACATTTTACTTTTCTGCATAACTGTCTGGTGCAGTGTCTAAACAGCAGAAATTTCCCTTTGCACATAACGTTTTGTATAAATGAGATCACTCAACATTATAAACCCAAGTAGTGAAAAAAGCAAGGTTCAAAGCCCAAAGAACTTAAACTCCTGTAGTGAATAAGCAAAGTGGCCACTGGAATATCATAGAAAGATGATAATGTGGATCTGCAGTATGTACAGGTTCCCGGGAGGGTTGAAAGTTCTCTTCAGCAGAAGTGATGCAAAAGAAACACAATTTAAGCATCAGTGTTTTCCCCTGGAGCACCTACTTCTGATGTGTTGGATAGTCAGAATGGACATTTAATTGTCCAAGGACTGAGTGTACCCAGTTCCCACTCTGATGGGGCATCTGTGAGTCTTGGGGACCAACAATTTTGGCCCTGACACCTACTATGTAATAATTATGCATCCATACTTCCTGATTTTTCTACTACGAGATACGTGACCAGGTAAATGCTGGCCAAAAAAAACAAACTGTGACAGGTAAGATCACAGCAAAAGAGATTTTAAGGATTATACCTTTACCATCTAGTTAGAAGGCTTTTAATGCACTTAAGGGAATTTTATTTAAAAATCTGCTTAAGTTGTATTGCACATAACAGAATCCAGCTCCTTGTGTTCTATTACACATTTACCCTGTCAGGCCCTCTTCCAAAGATTTACTCAGGAGGACAATTTGTATTCTGCCCTCTAAGATCCCTGGGCATGTTATATGGGCACAGATCCAAGTACCAGTTCCAGAACACTCCAGTGTGTATTTTTCTAAGAGAAACTGGTCTTATGTAAAAATAAGATGTTTCTGCAGTTTAGAAACTTTCCTACTGGCCCACTTATATCTGTGACCTTCTCAGCTTCTATGAGCACTGTAAGACACTCTCTAGTTTTTAATTAAAAGTTTTTATGATACTGTATCGACTTCAATTATCCTCTATTTCATGCCTTCATCCTTCCTTCCCACAACCTCCAAACAAATGCTCTCTTCCCATGACAGCTGGATATTGAGGGCATTTGTTGAGAGTAGGTCTAAAGCCTCTCTGCAGTCCATGGAACTTTAGCACACGTTTAACTGCTGTACTAAATTGCATTGTACTGATCTGATCCAAAGCCTATTGATGTCAAAGGAAGAAAAGCTCCCATTGACTTCAGTTAGATTTCGATTGGGCTTTTTTTTAAGGGAAAATGATTATGCACTTTTCCTTTTAAACATTTATGATGAAAAGCATCAGCAAATAAAAATTTGTGAATAGACTCCCACAAAACAAAAGTGTCAGGAGCTGAAATACTGGGGCAGATGGGCTTTCAAGATCTGTCACTCCACCAGCATTGTACAGTTTAAAGGCACTGCATGCACTCAGTTTTCTGAGGGGGTGTGTGGACAAGAAACTGTTCTCATTCATTACTTTTTTAGTGAAAGAGATTTGATCTTGGAGCCAGATGATGACTAGGACCTTTTGCACAATGTTTTGTGTTCATCATTCATTGCATCGATATAATCCTGATAAACTTTCTGAAAGAAGATTTTAGGCCTTTAATATGCCGTGCATTTCTGTTTAAAACCAAGAAATTCCCATTTAAGGTTCCACCACATTCGAAGTTTAAAATAACATATATGCAAATAATGTATCTTTCTCATATACAGCTTTAGGTTTTTATTTAATTAAATAAATTTAAACGAGTTTTAAGATAGGGATCCTCATTTGTATGAATGGCATAGAGCAGTAATGGCAGGAAGCTCTGTCAGAAGAGAATGAGTTTAGCTATCAGTAAAGGTTTTTCACCCAGAGGGCTTTGGGCACTGGAAGAGGCTCCCCAGGGCAGTGGTCACAGCACCAAGCCTGAGAGAGTTCAAGAAGTGTTTGGACAATGCTCTCAGGGACAGGGTGTGACTCTTGGGGTGTGCTGCACAGGTCCAAGAACTGGATCAATGATCCTTGTGGGTCCCTTCCAATGAGGGACATTCTATGGTTCTGTTTTTCCAAATCAGAAGGAGACAAGACTGGCCAGTAGAAGAATTGGGAATGGAAGATCCTTGTCTTGAGTTTCATGCCCCAACTTCCTGAGAACACTGCTTCCTTTCTGTATTTAGCACAGTAATGCCTGCCTGCTTCTCATCTGATTTCAACTAGAACTGAAATGCCCAATTTTGGAGTGCAATCAGTTAAGGTTGTTTCTGTGGGCAGCTCATTCATCCCTGGTTATCTTTCTCCAACCATAAATAGGATTGCACTCTTGGGGAATTAGCTAAACAGTAAAAAGCACACAGGATGTATATGGGGCAAAGTATTTGCAGCATGTGCTTTTAGGATAAGAATGCCTGTAAGTAAGAAAGGGATCACTTGCACCATTACCAACAAATCAAGGTCAAAATCAAGAAAAAAGGTCTGGAGAAGGACAAAACCCATAGGCTGGGAATCCAATTTCGCTGATGGAAGATATCTATACCTGTGGAGATAGTGAGAAATTTTCTAAACATTGGCAAAAAATTTATTTTCCAATTGCACCAGATAAAGAATTTTATTTGACTTGTATTTCCATGGAAATAAACATTTTCATACACCTAGAGATGTGCACTATTACCTTACAAAAAATATAGACTGATGAAGAGTTTATTACCTATGCTTTTTACGATATTAACTTTGGCTTATTTTTGTTTGTTTTCTTTTGGAAACTTTCTTTTTAGAATATTTTTAGCACAACTCTGATGAACTGTAGGAAGTTAAAGATGATACAGGATAGCTTTATTTTTATAGAGTAGAAATATTAAAATAGTTGCATCTTAATGATAAATGTATTAATTGAATTCCTATGCAATGTGCTAATTCAATAGACAGTATTAGAACTGTGTGTGCACAGGCCCTCTAAGAATTTATCAAAGTGATGACATTTATAGCCACAACTATTGCAGACAAAGTTGAAAGAAGTTAATAATGCTTGAAAACAATATTTAAGACTTTTAAGTAATTTTACATACCTAAAAATTGGAAAACCATGTTGAGCAGAGTTAATATTTCTATAGAATTTTTGATACTCATCTGCATTTAGTAGTAGAGGGTATATGAACTAAAATATTGTTCATATACCTATGATATCTTCATCTGCTCATCATTTTGATGGTATTTTTTCAAATTTATTTAACTTCAGTTTGGTATTCTTTCCCCTAATTGTCTGTGCAATGTTATTTAATTTGTTATTCTTTAAATTAGTCAAAGGAGCTGTTTCTATCTAAATACACACATATATGGGTCACTTCCCACTCTAAAAGACAAAGTAAGTTTTTAATTTCACTACAACACAAAACATTATTTTCACTACATATTATAAACCACTCCCTGGAATATAACATAATCTTGAACTCCCTTTAGCAGTTTTCAACATCCACATCAATCTTGTATAAGAGAAAATATGACAGAATCAATATTGTGATGATAAACTGTAAAAATTGCTTTTGTCTGGATTCAGTATAAATCACAAGTGGTCTGATTCAGCATGGGAACAGTGGAACTAACTTCTTAAAATGAACAGTCTATTGCAAAATAAAACTAAGTTTGTGTGAGGTGGAAGTGAGCTTATTTTATTCTTTGTTTTTGACCAACCTTTTAATTCTCTTTCCCTTACTGGATTAAGATATTTTTTCCTGATAAATGGGTTAATTTGGGATTATAATTGATATACTGCAGCTAGTCTCCATCATAACACAAATATCCCAGCAGTATTCCATATGCAAATTCTCTAGATGGGCTTTGGAACATATTCTGACAAATATTGACATCCACTGTGGCTAAAATACAAGTTTGGGGTTCTCCTCTCTAAAACTAATAAAAACCACTTGATATAGAATATGGAGATGACTCTTCCATAAATGATCCGCTGGGAAATTGTTACTAAGCAAGATTACCTGTTATCCATACCAAAAAGAGACAAAATAAACAGCAGCTTCAGGAACTTTCCAAACAGCTCCACAATATCTCCCTTTATCATGTAGGACACAAATCTGACCCCAGGATTTGAGGTACAACACCGTGTTCAAGGTGCTGTGCTATCACACCTGTTATCCATGCAAAAAGACACAAAACAGACAGAGCTTCAGGAACTTTCCAGCTTTTTTGCCCTTCTCTGGAGAGGTTCCAGCCCCTCAATGTCTCCCTTGTCATGAAGTACCCAAATCTGACCCCAGGATTTGAGGTACAACATCATGTTCAAGGTGCTGGGCTACCACACATCAAATGGTGGCAATGCAGATTATCCAGAACAGATTAAAGGCAGAAGATGTATTTTCTAATTAGATATCTACCTTTTGCTGATTGAAATCCCTCAAATGAAAAATGTTTTTATCCTGACATGGCATCAAAAATTTTGGTTGCAGAAGTGAAAATGCAGTATCCACAGCTCAATGTAAGGAAAGGCAAAGCTGAGAAATGATATTGCTGAGCACAACTCGCTGTTCTGGTGTCTCCAGATGGCTCTCTCAGACGATGCTGAAGTGGCTTTGATCCCAGCTCTGTGCTGAGCTGTCAGGACAAAGACAATGTGCAGAATTAGGGCTGTTCCAACGATCCAGTCACTTGCACATGCAGTGGAACCTGGGTTTTTGAACACTGTGTTGTCCACGTGCTCTTAAAAGTGTCAGTCAGAGATATAGATCTAGCCAGACTACACACTGCCTGACAGCACAAGCCTGATTTGGGGAAAAAATAAATCCACAGAGCAAACAGGTAGGGTAGAATTAATCTCTTTTACTTCTAGCTTTCAAAAAGTGATCTGTCTAGTGTAAACCAGTCCTCTAATTGCCTTCTAAAGTTAATGGAGAGAGAAAACATATTGACATTTCCTATGTGACTCGGGATACATTATGCAATATGAGCTTGTTGAAAATGCTAGTTCAGGTATTTTCTGTTCAAATGACATTAGGTTATCTCCATTCACACAGAGATGATATGTAGCAAAGCCTTCTGTTTATTCTCTGAATGATTTACAAGACTTGATTTGTGCTGTTCCTGTTTTGCTTCTAAGTTACTTAAGGTGAATTAATCTTCCCTAATTTAGATGCCTTATGCCTACAACTGAACTAGAAGCCCAGGCTCCATTTAATATTCAGAAACAAATCTTCATTTTTGGAACATGTTTATATGGATTATTATAAAAGATGTTTTAGGATTAAAAGAAACTTCTGAAAACCAGCAGTTTCTCCTTACTCATTAGAAATGAGAATAAATGTATAGCTCAGGTTGATATAAGTGCCTGAAGTCAGATGAGATTAAACCCTCCCTTAAGCTTGCCCTTTGCCATGGTCTAACCATTGCACTTCATGAGCTGCTGACTTGGCTCATAACCTGTGTGACCAGCAAAAAGTTGGAAAGTAGGGAAAATGAAAACGTCACTGAAGTCACTAAAGGATGACAGAAGAAAATTATATTACTTTCTTTTTAATAAAGAGTGACATTACATACTGACTCTTACTAGCTCTTTTTCAGGAATCACTACAGCATAATTTTTTCCTCTCTTCTTTCATATCACAGTTAACCTATGTGCAAATAGGGAATAATCTAAAACTCTGCAGAGACCCTGTGGTTATTTCACTGCTTGCATAGTCATGACAGCTTGTGCTTTGGGACTTGCATATTAGCAAGGTTAAGACAGTCTTTTCTTCCAAGGGTAAACGTGGATACCAGCAGCATGGAATCTCAGAAGATTCAAAAGAAGTCTACAATGATGACAAAATGAAGGCACCTTGGACTACTCTATTCCAGATCATTAACACTATTTAGAGACCTGAGGAAATTATTGTGCTGATCTTAGATGGGCCGGTGGAGCTACAAATCTTGGAAAGGGTAGAGAAGATTTGAGAACTTCGTTAAAGTGTGAACAGGGAGTATT
This sequence comes from Geospiza fortis, assembly GCF_000277835.1. Taxonomy (NCBI): domain Eukaryota; kingdom Metazoa; phylum Chordata; class Aves; order Passeriformes; family Thraupidae; genus Geospiza; species Geospiza fortis. The sequence continues at coordinate 150,530 of NW_005054543.1, read as the reverse complement.
TAATCTACAATTCTGAGTTAAGTTTACTATGAAATGTAAATTGAAATGAGAAAATCCCTTTAGAGGTATAAAAAAATATTTTCCCATACCCAAGAAGTTGCTTAAAGTCATAGAATATCGTGAGTTGGAAGAGATCCACAAGGGTCAGGGAAGTTCAGCTCCTGGCCCTGAAGAGGACAGCCCCTAGATGAGGTTAGATTAATAGATTAATTGACTGTAGAAGGATTCTAGATAATTAAATGTGATGCTAACTCCTAGAAGGATAAGTCTGACAAGTCAGTAACACCCATGTTTTTGATTAAGATATATGAGAAGGTTTTATCAGTAATTTTTGGAGACCACAGTTGCTAAAAAGACACAACCCAATGGAAATTCATGTTCTGACACTGGGTTATTGACATTCACAGTCCCACACACAGCCTTAGGTTTACATTCTAGGAGCCACCAGGAAACCATGTGTGCTGATCCATTTGGGGAGTCTTCACAATGCAGCTAAACTCCTGGAGAAAGCTTTATAACAGGTCAGGATTTGGAACTGTGATTTGTTATTCATGTGCATAGTGAGACTGGGCTGATCCATGACAAGTGACTTTTTTGTTCAGGCAAGGGAATAAAAAAGTTGTCCCTGCTTCCTCTTATGTTAAGTGGATCCCACAGATCCCATATCAATCTCCCACTTGTGTTTAGTTGCCTCAGAGAGAGCTGTATCCCACAGAAGTTCTCCCTGTGGGTTTGAGATGCAGCATTGGAGAAGAAAGACTAATGAGCCAACAACGTGGTAAAAAAGAACATTTCCTGTGGAAATGTACAGTTCCTCCAACAGGGCATGCACACATCTCTGTGCTCAGTAATCTAAAAAGTACAACTCAGTTTTATGGAAGTGTTGAGGTGACTTCAATTTGCTTTTGGGTGTGAAAGAATGGATTAATTCCACAAGGTTTATAGGCTGCACCGGTTAATGAAATAGCTCTCACAAACACGGATGGTCAGTAAAGAAAAAACTTGTAAAAAAAAAATCCTTAGAGCATGAGACATAAAGACTCGTGACAAAAGGAGAAAAACATAAAATTTATCTGTAAGTGAAATACATGCAGGCACTACTGCAAAGGAATTTAAATGTGTATATAATGAGCAGCTACACATGCACAAAAGTAGCTGTCACACACTATATAGTATGCATAAAAGCTCCAACAAGTTGCACAGTGTGAGGAGTGGTTGCTTCTGGATCAGCGCACAGTCATTTAGCGGTTCTCTCAAGCTGACAGCGAGCGTAGCGCGCCCGCCACACATGACTGCCCAAGAAGAGTGTCTCTGGATGTCAGCCTGGTGAACGTCAGCGAAACAAGAGCAGAACAGAATCAAAACAAGTTAACAAACCAGCAGCGAGCTTGTTTCTGCTGCAATAACAGAACCATGGGCTAACCCAGGCTTTCTTTATAAAACTTGTAAGGCTCTGTCAGTGACCTCGGAACCACTGACCCGTGGATGCTGGATACAGTGAGGATGAAAGGGTTGGTTTTCTTTATCTAAATTCATTTTTTTTTCTTTCCTTCTGAATTTCTAGGTGTCTTGCACTCTGTTCTGAGGCGACTGAAATGCTGGCTATTGTTCTCCCTCAACCTTCACAATAAATCCTCCTTTGTTTGCTTGTGTTGGTTAAACACCATTCAAGATCTGGGCTAACAAGCATTGTTGGGTAGTCACTTCTGATCATTTTAATGATCCTTTTGAAGGTTTGGATTTATTTTATGGTTTCACTATTCTGTGTCTATCACAAGATTAATTGTCTGCAACAACCTGGTTGTTTAATATGTATCAGGTACTATCACTGCAACCAGAAATCTTGACTGGACCATTTTCATGGACAGTCTGCAGGGTGAGGATATAGTTTAGTTTGATTAGCAGACAAAATTCTTTCAAATAAGGAATAACAGGTAATTTCAGGGAAAATGGGCTATGAGTTTCTTTTTTTTGGTAGTTAACACTATGCACATCCTACTACCACAGCAAGGTAAGAATCAAAGTTGGAACCTGGTAGGGCTATTTGGCTGAAAGGAACCTTCCTTCACAAATTGATACTTTGAATTTTTTTTGACTATATTATTTTCTAAACAACCAATTTAGTTTTCAGGGTGGACAACTGTAATTATGCCTAGAGTAAAGGCGCCTGAACCAGCTGTAAATTAAAACTAGTTTAAGATCAAGTTCAGCATGGACTAACAGACTGGACTTTGTAGGAATTCAAGCCAGCCCATGACGAGCTCTCCAACAAATCAGAACTGCTGTAAACATCCATTTGGTCAATTCAAAGCTATGTCAAGGATTAAATTGCAGTGCCACAGTGACCTCTAATTCAACAAAATATTTCTAATATTTTCCTCACTTGAGAATGTGCATTCCCTTTTCTCACTGCCAAAATGCTCCCTGACCTGCCAGAAGCTCATTGCAAAAGTCACTATTGTTCAAATCAAGCTCTGATTTTGAATTTGAATTACTTAAATGTTTGGAAATTTACAGTGAGTAGTACCCAAGACCCAAGGTTCTAACAATACAGTCAGTGGAGTATGCTGTCATATGCAGCCTCACTGAATTTTAGAAGGGACAAACTAATTAAAAAATAATGTGCTGTGCATGTATAATTTTAATGTTGAAAGCAGAAAATGCACAGGGCACCTTGATCATATGGAAAACACTTTGTTTTAAAGTCTATTAAAGAGTTTAAGATTAAAAGGATTCTTATAAGTTCAGACTGATAGACACAATCACAAATACATCTCCACATCTGCTCCATTTTCACAACTGAATTAAGGAACATTTTCCCCCCAATGAGTTTAATTAACTTTAAGAACAAGCTAAATTAGTTTAAAAGGCAATTAGAATGCAAGCGTATAAATTGTAATTAAAACTGCATGCTGTTTATAGATATTTTTTTCTAAATATTTAAAGAAGATATTTTCCAAATGAAAAAACAGAAGTTCTGCAGTCAGTAAATAATTCAGTTCAGAAAAGAAAAAAAAAAAAGATTTTCTTACACATGTAGGTTTAAAAAATAAATCTAATTTGTTAGAAATTAATATTGCAGAATATTGTATCAGCGTCCCACTGGAAAATAATGAGCATTTGCTTTTCAAATTTTTCTTTTTTTCATATGGTGAACTGAGATTGATTCACCATTTTATTGGATTTGGGGATATCTGATTTATTGGGATGTGTTAAGTATTTCTGAGTCAGTTTTGCCTGAACTTTACTGCTGGCATTGCTGGGTTAATATTCTGACTTCATGATCCTAGAGGCCTTTTATAGCCCCAATGATTCTCTGATTCTTGGTGCATTTGATGTGCATCAGTGTTTCACACTGGGCTCTTTTTCCTTCATATCTTCTTTCCCTCCATCCATGTTCATCATCTTCAGGGCACCCCTTATTGGTGTCCTCAAATCTGTATAGTTAAGCCAACCAACTTTTAAGAGGTATTTTTTCTCTCTCCTAGTCCCTTTAAACAGTGCAGCTGATGTGAATGGAGCACACATTGGCCCTGTCCTCCAAAAGGGGGATCAGGGTTCCCTTCCCAGGAGCCACACACCCTGTGCCCACAGGGGAATCACTTCACCTCTCTGTGCTCATCCTCTCTGCTGGCCAAA
>NW_005054543.1:145053-146859 GCF_000277835.1 Geospiza fortis | reverse complement strand
TCCTGGGAAAGGCAGGATTTTGGCTCAGTCACGTCAGGTACTGCAGACAGAAATTACTACAAGTGACAAAAATACCGTGAGTGAGAACACATCTGACAGAACATGAATAATTGCATGAATATCCATTATAAAAATATGACACTCTGGGGATTTCTAAACATTTTCCTCAGATATCACATAACCTGGGGGGTTGTCTTTGAGTGAGTAATGGTGATCACAGACTGTTGCAAACTGAAACACGGTGTTATTTGTTCCCTTGCAACTTAATGTTATCAGAAGGAAAATTCCTACTGAATGTATGGCAGACAGGATACAAACATCACAGGAAAGGGCTCACAAGTTGTTGATCTTCAGCTGTAGAACCAAACCACATGTTAAAAAACTACTATAAAAAAAATCTGAGTTGGAATTTCAATGATTAATGAAGTCTGGATTTGGTTTTGATTTTGTTTCCCTGTTTCAAAATTAAAAATTGAATTAAGCAGTCTCACCTAAATTTTGTGAAACTACTGAGATAGATTTCTGACTGCAATAAGCTATATTCAGCTAAAGTAATTTTCATCTGAGAATAAGGACTTTTATTGAAAATCAGAAATTCAGGTTGCAAGAGTGCACTTAAAATATCTGTCGCAGTTCCCAAGTTTTACAGCTTAGAGTGGCTGAAATTCTTGAAAGTGTAGGAGTTCTAAAGGATTCGAGACAGTTTAAAAATCTGTCATTTGTTAGCTTTCTAAAAGAAAGATACATGAATATAAAGAATAAGATAACAGCACAAAAGGGCTTTGTAACAGCCAATGAAACAAACCTGCATATTTCACTAGAGATATAAATGTTACAGTTTTAAATAAAAAATGGATAGAAAATGAACGACTTGTTCTTTCACTCCTCAAATTGGTGGATTTGAAGGGGTTAGTCTTGTTTCTAAATCCAGAGAATCTTTCTTGTTTGTCTTATGTGATCAAAAAAAGATAAGAGCATTCAGGTGGAAAGATGTGTACTGTGTATAATAGGAATAGTTTGACTTTTCAGCACAACCCTTATTCATAGCAGGGATACTTCATAAGAAGCTTATGAATTTCTATTTTAATCCACCAGCCAATTTCCATTTTCAACTGTTTGTGAAACAACACAAGAATTTCACTTGAGAACTGGCTCAAAAAAGATCCCTAAATATATCAAATTAATTGTGGCTGGGTTCTGATTTGAGTTGACCTGCATATTGTGGCACTCGTCTCCAGGAAGAATGTTAAATCTGGTCCATCTTTAAATAAAACCAATCACTCAGGGCACACACACGGATCATCAGGAAGGAAAATCCTAATTGCATCAGCTTGTTGACAAGTAACAGGACTTGTAAAGAGAATCAAGCATGTCTCAGTTGCTGTGCCCCGGGGAAAACCCAATGTAGATCCAAGAAATAATGAAGCAGTGCCACTAATATCATTTATGCCACCACAAAGTAGGAAAGCGGTTTCATGCTTTTATGTTTTTATGTACTATAGGGACAGAATTATATTCCTGCTTTATATCCAATTTATTTTTGTTACCTGGATATTTTGATGGAAGGATTATTGAAGACATAATTGACATTTTGTGAAGCATCAGATATTGTGTATTGTCCAGCATAACTGATCACCTGAATCACTTGCAACATTTCCTGTCAACAATGTATCTTAGAGTATTAATTACTGTAGTTGAATTAGCAATAAGACATTACATTTGTTTATCATTATATCTCAGATATAATGGATATATCAGATATAAATGACCTTGGGGAAGGCCTTTGGAATAGCTCCTAAATCTCAT
>NW_005054543.1:135892-145011 GCF_000277835.1 Geospiza fortis | reverse complement strand
ATAGGTATTTTTTGTTTTAAAATTAAGCTGTGAAATCTAGGGAATAAAAGAAAAAAAGGAAAATCAGTGAGAAAAAAAAATCAGAAAACTATAAAAATTTCGTATCTGCAATTAATACAAAAAAAAAATAAGGTCATTTTTTTTCCTTACAGCTGCAGCCTAAGTTCTTTCTTTTTCCCAATAATTTCTTATATCTTGGTATTAACTTCATCCATTTATTTAAGATCTGTTAGGAAACCAGGGATGGAGTAATGGTTCCATATTTCCAAGAGGGTGAAAATGTCAAATGTTCTAAAGTTGTCTCCTCTAGTTGCTGGAATATCTTTGCTTGGGGATTGGATTTTTTATTAGGGACCTTTTTTTCACAGTGAGCTTGTAATTGTGAAAATAAAAATGTCCCCTCGACCTTCATCTGACAAAGGGAAAGTTTTGACAAAGACCTCAGAAAAGTGACATGAGAACACCTCTATAATAGTAAGCATGTATCCATTCATAATTGAGAGAAAACCTTCATTTATTCAGAGCCTTATTTAGAATCTCATTATCTTCTTCTAGCCTTTGATAATAGGGTCATGGGTTGCTAGAATACACTTTGAGTTTTAAAGTAAAATGCAAATTAACAGTGTGCTTTCTCTCACCATTTATGCGAACTTTATTCCTACAAGCACACCACAGCTTCCTAATGGCTGCTGCTCAATGCCCATAGAAGTTTTCATCCTGTGTGAGTATAGAGAATTGAACTAAAAGGCCTAAATGAAAGTCATTTAGTGGAAACAATCCCATTGATTCCCTCCAACTTCAGGAGTGTGATCTTAAATCATCACATTTATGTACGGAATTTGCTGAGTACACACTGGAAAGAGACTCCTGGTAATAGAAGACAAATTGGCTCACTATTGTGGTGCTTTTTGTAAAATTAAAACCTTAGAGTGCCAATTATGTGTAAGAAGTGCTTCTTCCCTTGCAAAGCTTTAATTTGTCAAGTTAAATGGTTTTTCAAAAATGAAAATAAATTTGCTTTTCATAGAGAAGATTTGAACTCAGTGAGACCTAAAGAAGAGCTTATATGCCCAGAAACCTGTCTATTTTTTTCCAGCTGTGTCAGTTGGGGTGATAAGAAATATTATCTCTCAAGACTTATTTGAAGAGCAACCACAGTGTCATATAGTGGGAAACCAGGAATCTCCATCTATTCAGTTCTTTGAAGAGTAGATTATTTGCACTCTTCATGCACAGAGAGGAGATTTTTTTTTACAGTAAATAACTCACTAATCTAGCATGTCAGGATCCACTAGCTGGGAGCTGAAGCTAGGCAGATTCAGATTGGAAATAAGACATCCATTTTTAACAGATAGGAAAAATTGCATCAGCTTCCAGCACAAGATAGGTGTTTAAGACAGGAGGGATGAATCATGCTCTCCTAATGTGTCTCTCTCCTTTGGTTGTTGAGAGACCCCAGATAACCAGGGTAGATGTCTAACTTTCAGATGGATAAAGCTGGGTGAGATAAATCTGAGTTTCTTAAACTGAGGTAATATTCAGTGTGTTTCCTTGTTGTGTAACAGCCACAGCAAACAACAGTTTAGCTGTAGAACTTTGGAAAATTGCTCCGGAATATTGCTGTGATTTTGATAACTGGGGTAAGTTTAGGAAGAATTAAATGTCCCAAAGTATTTGACTACATCTGTGTAATGAAATGCCTTCAGTTAGAAATGGGGATTACAGTCCTTATGATTTTTAAATCACTCTTCAGCTTACCTCTAGAACAGAGCAGATCAGATTTGCTAAATCAAATCATCTGAATGGTATTTGCATGACTGATTTCTAAAAGCATTGAATTGACAGAGAAGGGAGCATGAGTTACGCTTTTAATGGAGATTTGCTGATGATAATGATGGTCACACGACTATCAGATTATGTGCCACAGAGATTGTTCATGATCTCACCATACTGATTTTTGGTTTGTTTTTTCTTTCCATGTTTCTTTTTCAGGGCATGAAGATGAAGAATATCACTGAGGCTCAGCAAATACATGACTCTGAATCATTATGTAAGAGAGAAGGAACGTTCTCTCAGGGTTTGGAGGACTTCTGGCATGGAATTTTGAGTGAGACCTAAGAAGTTCCCTGTTTGTTTCCTAAAAGATGAAGGAAATGGAAACACTCACATCTGCTTTATGATTGTTCTTACATAAGGAACCTAAACCACATAGGTAGAAGAACTTTTTAACCTCGGTCTTATATGAAAGTGTGAAAGTTTTCCACATGAGCAGGTTATAACACAGAAATTATTTCATTATAAAGGGGTAAAATTCAGTTCCCTCTCTCCCAGAAGGCATTTCTTAGTAGCCATGTTAAAAATTAGGCTCCATACTATGAGCTGACTACATGATTCTTGTTTTTCCAGGCACCTGTATCCCAAATTTAGGGTCTTGTGGTCAGAAAAGTGCCTTAGGAAATGGAAAGTGTAGGTAGGAGATTTGCTAAGTCTAGAAGAATCGAAACTTCCAATTTTGGCAGGAAACAAGGTGGGCTGCATATGTTTAAGGCCACTAAGAAAAGATCTCTCCCTTTCTATTTTGCCATGTGCCTAAACTCCAGAAAGGAATGGGAAGTCAGGTAAGTATGCAATTAAGTGATTGTAAACAGCCTTTTCTCTAGGCTTATCTGGCTCCTTACAGACAACAAATTTTATGTATTTATTGTATTGGGACATCTTAGGTGATTGCACAAACTACGATTTTATTCACATATAAATATGACTACATATGAAACATTTCAAAATTATTTTTATTTATTTATTTGTTTATTTATTTATTTAACTACAGATATTTTGATATTTTCTACTTTGTCACCTGAAATCACCTTTTGTGTCTGGTTCTCTGATACAACAAGCTGTAAACCCATGGCAAACTCTGAGTTTTAACTTGTCTCCATTCTGCAGTCATGGAATAAAAGTGTTAATCTGGTCATTTAGGGCTAGGTATTCTTCTAACAAATTGTTTAGAAAATATGTCTCTAAGGTGGTTCTCGTTACAATTGTCTACAATGCAATTGTAGAGGAGATTGTTTTAAAATTATTATCAATTTGCATTCTCTAAAAAAAGATGCTGGAACATATCCTGCTTTTCAGAGCATAGGACTTCACAGCCTTCTCAAAAAGGTAGACACCTACAATCAACAGTCTGCTTTTAATATTTAGTCTTGCATTACCAAAAAAAAAAAAAAAACAACTAAAACCAACCTTATGAACAATAATGTGTCCTAAAATAAATGTTCAAAGCCTGCTAAGATACTCAGAACAATTTATCCTTCAGCCACTTAATTGATGTAGCCAAAGCCACAGCAGTCAGCTGATGCAAGATTTGGAAGAGTTTATTTCTATATGAATTTGCAAACAGCCCTAACATTGATATTGAAGGTCTGATGATTAAAGCTTTGCAAGATGTGGAAGGATTCTTGTAGGAGACTTGTACCACCTCTGTGATGAGGACCTGGGATGCATATGAAGATGCTCCCACAGTGAGTCATCTGCAGAAATGGCAAGTCTCCTCATGATGGAAATGCTCTTTGGAGCATCTTTTATGTATTTAAATAATATTCTTAATAAATAAGATAACAGTACCTCCACAGTGTCACATGGAAAAAAAAAGCTTTTTTTTTTCCTAACAAAATGAACGTTTTATGAAAGTGTATTAAAATTGACTTTCAATGGGCTGAACAAGGTACAAATCACAGAGAACATCAGGATGTAATTACACACTTATAGAGAAGTCTACCATGAAAAGAAGAGGTTCTGTTGTAGTTTTTCCCCCCCTGAAAAATGAAGATGACAAGCTCAAATTATGAAGTCTACAGTGCACAATCAAGTGTGAGGAAGTATCAGCTTACAAATCATTAACAGCCCCAGTTTCATGAGCAGAGCATTATCAGCTCTGTGAGTCTGAACAAAGCAATTGTCAGCTGCCACCCTCTCTCAATTAGACAATTAAAATTTTCATCTAGTGCAAAGTGAAATATTGAGACTAAACTCAGCAATGCTCTTCCCCAGCAGATGCAGGATGCTCTGTCACCCTGCCCAAGTGCAGCCCTTCCATGGGACACGCTGGAAGAGCAGCATTAACATTCAGAGGATGGGCTGAGCAGAGACCTAAGCACAGCCATGAGGACACCTGGGTGCTCTCCATGGGCTTGGGAAGGTCATTCTGGGCAAACCCTGCCCTGCTGGTGAGGTGAGGGTGAAAGGAGTGGAGCAGCAGCAACATCTGCCTTGAACTCACGCCAGCTTGGAGAACATGGAAGTGTTTTGAGGCAGATGGGACTCATTTCATTGCTGTTTTAAAAAAAAGTAAGCAGCTTGTCAGGAAATATTCATTGGTATCCTTGTTACCTGTGCAGCTCAGCAGAGAAGAGGAGCCCTCCAGCTGGTGAGCCACACTCTTCCATGTGCAGGTTGTGTGTGTAAAGGCATTTGCAGCTGCACTGCTATTGTATTTCCTTGTATGGATTGCCTTTCAGCTTCCCTGCTAGGGAAGAAAAGTCTCTCTGTGCTGTTTAATCCCCTAAAATATCAAAGCACAGCACCAAGCAGGATCTAGGCCTTACCTTACTGCATTCAAGTTTATCCATCTGTGAAATTAGTATAATAGCATTGTTCTGCCTCACAGGGATATTGTGCTCTGCTTGTTTCTAAAGTGATGCTCCAGGCATGTTTTGAAATGCTTTCAGTTTCCAGAGTGCTTCGTTGGCCTTGGACAATAAGAAGAATGTGTTAACTTCAATTGTCAAAGACAATGGATTCCTGTACTGGGCTGTGAGTCAAGGGCTGAGTGGGACCTGGGAAAGCTTCTTTTGGCTGCTGACATAGAATCAAAGAATGGTTTGGATTGAAAGAGATCTTAGAGATTATCCAGTTCCACCCTGCCATGGGCAGGGACACTTTCCACTATCCCAGGTTGCTCCAAACCCCATCCAGCCTGTCCTGGGACACTTTGAGGGATGGGCCAGCCACAGCTGCTTTGGACAAATGATTGCAGTGCTTCATCACTCTCACCACAAAAAATTTCTTGCTGATATCTAATTTGACCCTGCCCTATGGCATTTTAAAGCCATTGTGGCCCCACTGCTGCTCCCATGTCACATTTGTGCAGCAACACAGGCCTCTGTAACAGAACTCACAGGGGTTTGTAGACCTTCCCTTCTCTTGTGCAAAAACACTTTGAAGACTTTTAGGAAACAGGATCATTGAGCTGAATGCTGAATGGAGAATTACAAGCATTTTGACAGCCATCTCTGCAGGAGGGTGTGTTAAAAAACAACCAGCCTCTGAGAGACCCCAAGAGCAACAAAAGGAACATTTTTTTTCAACTGAAAAAATAGGTTGGAACCCACCTGTCACACAGTGAGTTGATTCTATGAGTCAGCCTCATTTCCTGATAAGTGTTTTATGTTACTAACATTCAATTACACTGGGAAGTTATTTAGGGCAAAATAGATGTTTATGCCTGTGAAAGTTTAGTGCAGCAAGATGTTTGTTCTGAAGCTACTGGAAGATGAATAATGGTGCTAATAACAATAACATATTTAAATCAGAAAGTGCATTTGTTCATTTGTATTCTTAGATCTCTGATCATCGCTTCTCAAGAGCTTCTTGCTCCGTATTTTTACTTAATGGAACTGTATTCCTCAGAAAAGCTGCTCTGAAGGCTGTTTACTTAATAAGTGAGTTGCCTGACTGAGTCAGAGCTGAGAAAGAAAAGGAGAGAGAAAACACCAGCCAGCTGAAAAGCCAGGAGAAAGCAGCAGAGAAAGATGGTTTTGTAACCCATATCTCCCTTCAGGCTATTCATGCAGTACTGTTTATTTCACATCTGCAAAACTGGGCCTCCCTTTTTTGGAATGACATTTCTCCTGATTTCAAGGTATTTATAGCATGCAGACATTCTGTTTGGTTCACTCTGTATTCCTTATTGACACAACAATGCTGATCCCCTTGGTATTCAATGTAAGAACAACCTGTGGGCTCCTCTGAGCATTGGGGAGCTCAGTATCAATAACCTCAACTTTTGATAAGTGATGAGTCTCTCCACTTCTTGAAAGGTCCAGGGTAAAAATAATCAGATTTTCAAAATTACAGAACTAATTCTATTTGTTTTCCATCTTGCTTTGTTTTGCATTTTCATACTTTTTTTTTTGTGGATGGCAAGAAGCAGAAGCTAATCTTTTACTAAATAAAAATTGATTCTTGCATAACAGGACTCCTGGAGCTAGGCGTGTTGGAATAAAAAGAAAAGCAAATTTTGAGCCTCATGAACCAACAGTGGCATCATATCATTAAATTCATGTCAGCTGAGAGTTTGAAGTAATATTTCACAGGAACTGAAAGTTTCTAAGAGATCAAGTCCTATTAATGAAAACAATTAGATATTTATGTATCATTTGTCTCTAGAAGAAAATTAGGGACACAAGCAATTTCCTAGCAGATATGAGCTGTGGGGTTTTTAAAGATTTTTAGCTAAGAATATTTTGCTGCTGTAGCCATATAACCACCTCTGAAAACCAGACCTTTTGTCATTTTAAAATGGAAGTTTAATGGTTTTTATGATTTATCCTTCAAACCTTGGATTCTTAGCTTGAGCATAATTTTGTTTTAATTCTAGTCTGTTCCAACAACTGCAGGAGAACCCTCATCCTAGGGAGTCAGTCCCACCAAGTAGGACCCACTGAGTACACAGCATTTAATTGCTTAAAAGAATTTTTGGAGTGACTTGCATCTGTTTTCCAAACCTATTTTCTCCTATATACTTTTGGGGTTTTTTTTTTGGTACCAAGCTAAACAAAGAAACGATAGAATTTTAAATTGTGCTGTCACCTTGAAAGTCAGTCCCTTAATTTGGGGTGTCTTATTAAATTAGGGGTTAAGATATAAATACAATTCACAGCAAATACTGCATAGAGCACGTATCTAACCCTGTGTACAGAGAGTAAAAGAAAAACATGGTATGAGTAGTCAGAGCAGTTTAAACTATTCAAATGACTAATAATTGTCCTTTTGTTTCAGGGTCATGTGAATTTTCAGTTCTTTACTTTAGGCTTCATTGGCATTTTATCTGTTTTGTGTGAATTTTTCCATATTCTGTTTTATCCTCCAAAATCTGAAGACAACCATCTTAGACTGTAGATTAATCATTTAATATATTGCTTTTATTTTACCTGGATTAGTGGTAAAGCCATATTTGCTGAACTGAAGTGTATTAATCAGATCTCAGAGAACATTTTTTTCTGCCTGTAGGATCTGCATATTTAAATTTCATTTGCTCTCTGAGAAGCCTGTCAAAGTCTTTTATTATATCTTTAACATCCTTTCACTCAAATTAAATATATTCCATTATATCTTCAGTGAAGTAGAAATACTCTGAGACTTGCACAAGTTTTAATTGAACATTTTTAACAGTATATCTAATGCCAAAAAATGGTTTAAGTAACAGATTTTTTCTCTTTTTAGTAGCAAAAATAGCTACTGGAATGATAAATTCTTGATTGTCCAAAAGGTTTAATTTAAAAGTTTTCTTCTCATAACACATGAGTCCTAGACCTCTGAAAAGAATTTCAAACTTATATCCCAAATTCCTAAACATTGGAACAGAGCAGCAGATGATGCAAATTAAAACTCTGATGTTTAAATGTTTTGTTTAAATTAGGTTGTTAATATGCTACTACTGCATTTAAAAATGAGCACCTGGAGAATGCACCAGGCTTTTTTTTATTGCTTACATGTTTCAATTTTTATAACCTGATACATGTCTCTCACAGATGGTCATAAGTATTAGGGATCACCAAAAAAAGGATTTTTGAAAGGCTGAAAAAAATCTGCTCTTCTCTATCTCATATCTTTTGTGAAATTCTTTAATTAAAATATTTACCAGTAAAGCTACCAAAATCAATATGAAATTATAAATATTTCATACACTCCACACAGGCTTTGAAAAAATGTTATTTTCCTTAATATTCTGGGAATATTCATTAGTTTTGAGATAAATATTAATTTCACAAGGCATTCTTAATGTAAGAAAGAGAAAATTATCCAGATAACTGACATATTTCCTATGTAAAGAAAACAACCATCTCAAGATATGTATTTGTTTCAGCACTGTATTTGTCATTTGATGCCCAGTGACAGGACCAGAGGCAATGGGTACAAAACCAAACCAAAAGATGTTCCCTCTGGATGTTAAGGAAATGCTTTTTAACTGAGAGGGTGACCAAGCACTGGCAGAAGTTGACCAGAGAGGTCTTGGAATCTCCTACCCTGGAGATATTCAAAAGTCATCTGGACACGGTCCTGGGCCACTGGCTCTATGTGGCCCTGCTTGAGCTGGAGGATTGGAACACTTGTCCTCCCAAGGCCCCTTCCAAATGGAGCCACTCTGTCATTCCTTTGGTATGGGATTACATTAAAAAGTCATGTTTTGTGCCTCCATTCGAATAGTGCAGAGCAAAATGATCAGAGGTGTCCATTGATCCTGGATGCAACTATAGATGAGAAAATTGAAGAATCACAGAAGAGTTTGAGTTGGAAGGCACTTTAAAAACTATCTAGTTCCAAGACAATTGCCATGGGCAGGGATGCCACCCACTGTCCCAGGTTCTCCAAACCCCATCCAACCTGGCCTTGAGCACTTCCAGGGATGGGGCAGCCACAGCTTCTCTGGGCAGCCTGTGTCAGAGTCTCACCACCCTCACAGTTAAGATTTCTTACTAATTTCACACTGATATCCAATCTAAACATACTGTCTTTCCATTCAAAGACAAAGCTTTTTGCCCTTCGGAAGCTTTCTCTGTATCTTCAGTGTTAAAGAAGATAGATAAAAATTGCATTGATTGAAGGTTCTATTCTGGCTTATGCTCTATAAGCAAAGAGTACCTGACTTTGCCAAGAGTTTTCTTTGCCCTGCTGAGGAACACACAGATATTTTGTGGCAGATCCAACTCAAACACAGAAAGACCTGCTTCAGAATTCACCCTATGAGTAAATTGCACTTTATTGTAGTAATTTTGTAATGCTACTGCTTCAATTTTGCTTTGTCTTTCGATGGAACTCATTGACATTTTACACTGGGT
>NW_005054543.1:128733-135850 GCF_000277835.1 Geospiza fortis | reverse complement strand
ACTTCCATGTGTTAATCTTTGTGGTGAGATGAGACAGTCCTGCCCCAAGAGCACAGGGATGCTGTGGGCTGGAGGCATAGTGATGTCTCCTGAGCTGCCAAAATGATGAGATTTTAGGGACCTCTCTGTGATGCATTGAGAGGTGTCTCCAAGAGACAGCATATTGGCAGCATCAATATGTTATCCATCTACCTGAGGCAGGGAGGATAAAAAAACCCAGGACAGTTGTGGTGTAAATCTTCAGCCTAGCTGGGCTCTAGACCTTTGTCAGCTAACTGTCTGGCAGGAAGGAATTCATGTGGATTCCATATTTCATGAGTGGGATTCATCTCACCTAACTTTAGACGTGGAAGTGTGAGTTATCAAAGCCTGTTAGTCACTCATGAATAACAGGCTGAGTTTTTCCTAAAATAAAGAAATAAGAGGCAATTCCAGAAGACAATTCAGACTGGTGCTTGGGATAGCCGGAATGAATCACACACTGGAAATTCCCATTTCTCTCCATTCACAAAAGGAGGCAGCTGAATGACTGCTCCAGAAGTCTCCTTGTGAGCTGGGCACCTCTGACTCCCTTCAAAGACAATGGAGCAAAATAGGCCCCTTTTAAATGCAATTCATCCAGCCAAATGCATGCAGATGATTCACAGCCTACACAAGGCTTTTCCTCAATGACTGCTCAGGAGCCTGGGGAGACTCAAAGATCTCTGTGCTGCAACGTTTCATTCACTTAATGAATCCCACCAGGACTCTTGCCTTGAATTGGGCCCAGAGTTATTATTTTTTTTCCCTTCCTTTTCCAATCATATAAGAAGATTGTGGTTCAGCTAAATATGATATCCAGAGTTCCTGGATCCTAAAGGAGTGTCTCAACACATCCTGTGTTGTCTTCACTTTCCTTTACTCCTCCTCAAGTCCTGCTGCTTCCATCTGACAGGATTCATTCCTTCCCACTCTGTGACCTTAGGAATCACACACTTTCAGCATCCATACCCTTTTCTAATATAATATATTATATATATACCTAATCCTGTGATTCTGCATGTCCTGACTCTCCTTTCAGCTCCATTGTTCAACCACTCTGTATCTCACTGGTTTAGATTCACTCTGATTTTCTGGCCTATTCCACTTTGACCCTGTTGCTGGTTTAAGCAAATTCTTATCTGTGCTTCTCTCCTATTCCTCTCTCCTCTTGCACCAGCTGCCATTAAATCACTGCCTGTATCTCAGAGCTCATAATCTAGAAATATTATGTAGATACAGGAGGTTGAGATTACCCTTGCTATTATGTGCATGCACCATTCAAATCAGTATTATCTTTATCTTGGTCCACAGAACACCCAAATTTTGGCTTCAGTTAGGACAGGACAGTAGAACTACTGGAATAAGTCCCAAAATGTATGACATGAATAAAATTAAATAAATTAATGAACCCTAAACATGCTGAAAATTGGCTTATTTCCTCCAGAAACAAATTATTTTAGTTAGTTTTGCCTCAGATATATAATATATATGTCTGGAAATATTTGAACTACAACTGCCACGTCTCTTTCCTCTGTTATTCACCGAAGAATAATTTGCAGTTCTACATTTTCACTCATAGGTGGCGATAGAAAATTGATATATTATTTACCATGCTTTTGCCTAGAGATGTCCCACAGAGACTAGAGAAAGCATAATGAACTTTTCCAGACATTTAAAGTGATGATTTTTTTTCTTGTTTTGTGCACTAGGACATTTGTAGAAGGTCATTTTAAATTTTCTCTGCACATCAAACATACCATATGTACCTCTCCAGACAAATATGTAGGAAGAATTCAGCCTTTGTCTCCTTTGCTTTCTTTCTTTCTTTCTTTCTTTCTTTCTTTCTTTCTTTCTTTCTTTCTTTCTTTCTTTCTTTCTTTCTTTCTTTCTTTCTTTCTTTCTTTCTTTCTTTCTCTCTTTCTCTCTTTCTCTCTTTCTCTCTTTCTCTCTTTCTCTCTTTCTCTCTTTCTCTCTTTCTCTCTTTCTCTCTTTCTCTCTTTCTCTCTTTCTCTCTTTCTCTCTTTCTCTCTTTCTCTCTTTCTTTTCCTGCCTTCCTTGCTGCCTTCCTTTGTATTTCCTTTTTTGCTCCATTTTGCTTTAATTCTTTCATTTTATTCACTTTTCTTTTTATACAATTTTCCCTATTTGTCTCTCTTTTCTGAATACTCACTTGCCAGCTTGCCTACTTCCTTCCCTTCCTCCCTCTCTCTCTCTCACCCTGAATTCCTCCTTTTCTTCTCCCAACATCATTCCCTCTCTCTTTTCCCTTTTAGAAAAAGAATCAGCGGTTGTTTTAACTGTTTTGTCCCTCTTAAATTCCAAAGGAGATGGATCCAAGGGAGCACTCTGGATCTATGTCCTCTGTGTGTGCTCACAGATGCTGGTACCTTTCCCTTTCCCTCATGTATCCAAAAATGTAAATGGTAGTTCCCAGTGACAATACCAATATGTTCACTTTCCTATTCACAGCTGTCAGAATGATGCAATAAAAAAAACACCCTGAACTTTATGGTAAATGCCTCAGGGTAAATGTAGCTCACATATGCCATTACAGCATCTCTTTGTTTTGTTCCTTGGAATATAAATGCCTTCATCTTGAAATACCTTCAGATTATCTTCAGCTCAGAAAAGAAAAGGTAAAAAAAATATCCTTTCAAACAACATACCTTAAATCTGTGTGTTTTACCTAACAGGTGATCACACTGGAAAGTATTCACAGTGCTAAATTAGAATATTTCACCCAGGCTGGAAACCACACCATGAACTTCCTTATGGTCAGAATCCTATTTGGGGACTGAACTTGACCTCTGGAATAGCCATGTGACCCACTAGGAAAAATCTGCCTACCACAGCAATGAAATTAAAATTACTTATTTGGATATATATATATATATCTTCATCATTTTAGAATACTAGTTAGAATATTACATGGACACAGATCTCTTGGCACTTAACTAAGGCATAAAAGTTAGGGTAATAGTTGTACGAATCTCCTTTTTACAGATGATGGATGGAGATTTTAAGAGAGCAAGTCAGACCTGAGCTGGGCTAACTCAAGTTTCCAGCTGATCCAGCAATTACATAGGTCCAAATAAAGCAAAAATGCATCAAGATTTACATTTCACAAGCATAAACTTGTAATAGGCAAAACATCTTTCAGCCATTCCCACTGTTCCACTTCCTACATTAATTTTTAGAATCAATCTTCCTGTTGCTAAACCAGAACAAATCTGACAGACAAGTTACTTTGGAATCATGTTTCCCACTGTGAGCAACACTGGAAGTTTTATAATGAGGAGGCCCTAATAGACTCAATCAAAACCTTGAAGAAAATTTTCTTCCTGTCTTGGCACTGAGGGCTGAGTTGATCTTATTAATTTTGTCCTCCAATGTACACTAAAACCATTTTGTGGAAGGTTTTGTTTTGATTTTTTTTCTTTCTTCCTGTAAAAAGTATTGTGTGATTCAATTTTCAGAGCATGAACGAGATGATAAGAAAATATTCCGAGGGTGGACTTTTGCTCTCCTGTGTCTCCTGGAAACAATCCCAGGCTCCAGTAAGGGAGTTCTCTCAGCCCTTGGTGGCTACCTCTTGCCCACTCCAGCTGTTCTTTGCTCCTCAACCAGTTCTCAGACCAATTTTAGGGCAGCTTAGTAATTTTGTGACTGTTTTGATATGATCTGCTATCACTTTTTTTGCAAGAGCTCATGGGAAGTCTATTTACATGTATCTTGGTGTGGAGTATCAACTCCAAGACAAAACAAAACTCTGCTGGAGAAGCAGACAATACACAAACGCCTACCTACTAAAAATGTGCATAAACTCTGCTCTCACTGGAGCTCATCAACACAGTCCAGCTGCTTCTTGTTTACAGTGAGGGCAGCTTTTTCCCTTACTGGAATAAATATGTCCAGTCTTTTGTAACAAACATGAGAGCTCCCAAGAGCTCTTTCAACAAATATTGAGAAAGTTATGGCATGATGAGAAGTAAAGCCAGGATGAAGAAATGAGTCTGAGGTGGGGTTTCAGCTCTGCTCTTAAGTCCAAGGCTGATATTTTGATTTCTGGTTTTAGTGCATCTCTAGGAAAAGCTGTGCTGTACTGGATATTGAACTGAGACCACAATTAGCAATATTTTTTGCTCAGCTATCATATTCATCTTTCAAACTTATGAATGTACAGATAATGAAAGTCTTAAGTGAACTCATTATTCACTTATTAATATTAATGTATTTCTTCAGCAAACAACTCTTATCAGTGTTTTGTCAAAATAAGGAATGGTGAATATTAATATAACACAAATGATCTATAATTTTGGCCATGCTACTTTCCAGCCATGAGTAGAAGGAAAAAATGTCTGAAAAGGGGAGGAAAAAGATAGAATGAAATGAATACAGTATAGAAATGATGAAATTTTGAGCACCGTTTTCTAATTCCTCCCCCACTTCCAATCTTTCGTTCTTTTTTGTGTTTCCTCAATTCTCTAGTTTAGACTTAGGAAAAATCTGGATTTAAAAAAGTTCACTTTTCTCAGAAGTTTTATCATTTTTTCCTAAATTCTCAGGAAAAGTAACATTTTTTAGCAACAAGTAAAAATAAACTGTTCTCAAAGCATGTAAATTCTTGACTAAAAAATATCCCTTGATAGAGAAATTTTGGCTTCCTTTCACACTCAGATCACTGGAATTTCTGAATAAAACGAATATGTAACAGATATGAAGGTCGAAAAATTTAAATTTTCATTCATATATTGCCTAGTATTGAGGAAGTAATTTGAGGACTTTTCAACTTTTATTTAGTTCTGAAGAAATCACTTGTTTTTGTTAAAATTACATATTTTCTTCAGAATCTCCTTCGCTGCAGTATTCTTCTTTTTTAAGATATAGTTTTAAAGGAACAACATAAATGTCACCTTTCAAGGTCTACAGACATTTCAATGGAGGCGAAAGAATCCTATTTGTAAGCTTCTTCCAGTTTTCTTTTGTGACACTATCTTACTATCCTCTCTCAGAGACCTTCAGTCCTTGTTCTGAGATAAAGGAGATGAGACCATTCCTCTGCAGCTGTAATCACAAAGGTCCAGATCACAATATTGTCATACCTCAAGATTTCATCCTCAGAGCCATAACATTTTTCTGGTTTGTTTGGGTTTTGTTTGTTTGTGTTTTATGTTTTTTTTTTTTTAACATATGCTTCTGGTCCTCAGTTTTATTTCAAGAAAACTAAGTTTCTTGGCCCTTGGAATACAATTTTCTCTCGGAAAATATGAATTATTGAAGTCTCAACATGTTAAAAATGAGCTAAAATGTCCCGCTCAAGTTATGTTTAAGTTATTTTTAATCTTTAAGCAATCTTTCAGTGATCCTGAGCTTCTGATCTTCCTTTAGATGTGAACAGGTGCTCAAGGAGGTTATGCTATTAATATCAATAAGTCCAACATTTTTCTTCAATAAAAACCCTTTAATAGAATTTTGATAATGTGAATAACATTCTGTTAAGATAAGAGGAAAAAATAAAGAATCGGCCCAAAGATCTGTTTATCTCATGTTCAATTAGAAAATGTCTTTTCCAGGAAGGATTTTCTTACCTCAGCTATAAAATAGGCCCAGATTTACCACTAGGAAAGTACCCTTTGGGGATTTGCTTTGCTTCTTTTTCACCCTGCAAATTCCTTTCAGATTTTTTGCTTGGCTGTGAAAAGATGTATGTCCAAAAATCTATACATTTTACGATGCATACTGTCAGAGAAATTTAAAAAATAAAGGAAAGAAAAAAGAAAAAAAAAAGGTGAAAGGTTGATCTGTGAAAATAACTCATGGAAACGTTTGAATTTTAGGTTAGCTTCCTATCTGTGTGGGAAACTAGATAACTAAATGATTCTTGACTTTCTAAAGAATCAGCTCTTAATTAGATGTCAATGCCTTGATGTTTCTGTGAATTTGAGCCCACAGAAGCTAATTCTGCTTTTTAAAATCCCTGCCAGCATTCACTGTTTATTGGAATCTGATGGAAGCCAATGGAAAAGCCAAAAAAGGGCTTTTTAAGCTAAACATGGGTACCTTTGCCCTGCTCAAAGGGTGCTGGGCTTGTCAAGGACCTTGATTGTGTCCCACTCACACACTGTAAAGTGACCATTAGTCATCTAAAAAGAAATCTCAAGCTGTGCCTGCTCCTGAAGACAGAGATCCCCTGCTTTTGCTTTAGGAATTGGTCAATGATTGAATTTATCATGAAGCATTAGAGGAAGGGCTCCTGTAATAAAAGGCAGAAATTAAGCAACAATCTCAAGGTCTGCATCTTGTTTTCCCCTTGGTAACACCTTTATTGAAACACAAAACTCTGCAGGGTGGAGAGCGCACTTTTGCAAATGTGCTGGCCTTTCCAAATTGAGTAAAAGTGTGCAAATTTTAGAAGTGATTAAGCACCTGCAACAACCACTAAAACCAAAGGAACCTGTGGGTGTTCAGCATTGGTTTTAAAACTTCACTTCCATTTAAGTTTCGATGGTGTAAGAGCTATTTGAGGCACCAAGAAGGAGACTTTTAAATGCACCTTTATTATGTGTAGGAACAGAACACCACCACAGAAGCTGGTGTGATCTGTGTTTCTAAATCTCTCACTAGATTACACTAAAACACAAAAAAATCTCTGTTAAAATCAATCCCCCAAAACACCTGTAAGCTTTACTTACAGTTAATCAAAGAAAGGTGGTGATTAGATGCAGAAAATGCAGAGAATGAGGGGGCTGCTAAAAAGATTAGGGCAAAAACACAGAAAAAGAGAAGATTTTGTGTCTTCAGCAAGAAGTCAGTGCACCATTTTGCTGAAGGAGCAGAGAGACAAAGGGAGCTGAAAGTGTGGCCAGCATGAGGAAAAGAGAAACTGGAGACCTTCATAAAAGGTGTCACAATTAGAGATCAGCAAATGTAAATGATAACTTTATTTCTGGGTTGCAGCAGAGATTTCACCTGATTATGTTCAGTGCAGTTCCCAGTCCTGTGTATGTCTAATTAAAAGACACTAATTTTAATACATCATAGTTGATTTATACCAGATAGGGTCAATCACAGCTGCTAAAACCATTTTTTTGCAATT
>NW_005054543.1:119831-128687 GCF_000277835.1 Geospiza fortis | reverse complement strand
ACTCAGGGATATCTTGGGTTGCTATTATGTCAACAAGACGAAAGTGTTACAGATTTGTATTTAATGCTACAAAGTAGCTCTAAAAAGACAATGATTTAACAGGAGGGGATGCATTCATATTAGCAGTACAGTGACAAAATGGTTAAGAAACAAGACATCCAACATAAAGAGCAAACATTACATTTTCTTAAAGAACACAAGAATTTTAGAAAAGTTCCAATCTCTGGAACCTAGTCAACGTGGATTAGAGTCGATAGACCTTTCTTTACTAACAAAGGGAAATATAAGAAAGCAGGAATTGTGACAATAGTTTTAAAAATAAAGGTTTTCAGCTGGAGCTAGAAAAGCTGAAAAGTAGCTGAAAAGCTGCTCTGAGGAATGGAGTTGGGTATGAAATGGTGTCAAAGACACACTGGAAAGACACCACTAGAAACCAATGCATGGTAATCCCAGGAGACTATAGCTGTGACCCAGACTGTTAAAATGAGAAGGGAATTAGGCACAGATATACTGCTGAAATTCAATTTTATCTGAGTTTACCTTCTTTTCATTAGGGGTCTGCTAGTTATTGCTTTTTCTGTTTACCTCTTTTCAGAAAAACCCACAATGTTTGAATTGATCTGAACTGAGATACTTTTTTTTTCCCCATGTTGAAAGTCAAATAAAGGTTTGCCTCATCTAGAAACACAGCTTTTTCATTTTAAAATAAAGTCGTGAGCCACAAATGTGAGAGTATTTGAGTCTTGTCTTTCACTTGCAAGCACAGGGTATTAGATGCTGAAATTCACTTTTCATCTTCCCTGATTTGAATCATCCTGTCCATCCAGTTAGGGGAAGGTCCAACCATGCAACTGAATGTGCTGAAATTACCTCAAGTGCTTGTTGCTTTCCTCCACTTGCCTGAATGGCATTTTCAACAGGCTACAGAAAAAAACAACAACCCAGAGACTACCATCACACTACCGATTGGACTGTCCAATCTACATCACACATCTCATACTAATTCATGTTTAACTGTTTTGTACACAGAAAATCAATATCAGTTTTAAATATCAGCCCCCCCGGATCAAAATAAGTGGTCATTCCAAGAAATCTGAATAATCTGAGGAGGATTTCAGTGTCCCTGATTCTCTGGGTCAATGTCTCCCATTAAGATAAGGTGAGACTGCACCCTCCACTGTGCAGTGTTCTAAGGTAACTAATTTTAGGATTTACAAAGAGCAGAGAATTAGGAAGTAGAAATGAAAAGGACAGTCTTGGCCACCTCAGAAGAAAGTAGGAGATCATCTGAGTTGTGGGGAACTTGGTTTGAAGGCCAGTATAGGCTTGTGGATCCATAACTTGTGGATCATAAGCTGTGCCAGGAAAGGTTTAAGATGCACATTAGGAAGAATTTCTTCACAGAAAGGATGATTAAGTACTGGAATGGGCTGCCCAGGGAGGTGGTGGAGCCACCATCCCCGGAGTTGTTTGATGAAACAGAGAGTGCCTGGATGTGGCACTCTCTCCAGGTGACAAGGTGATGATCAATCATAGGTGGGACTCCATTATCTCAGAGGTCTCTTCCAACATAATTGATTCTGTGTGAAAAAAAAACCCACTTTTTATTGCCAATCTGATCCTAAGGTACACCAGATGGAGTATTCTGAGCAATCTCACATATTGACATGATGAAACATGGAAGTCCTAAATAGTTTTCCTGCAGGCGTCTGCACATCTAAGCTCCTGGTATAGTCAAAGAACATGTATTGAAAATTCAGTGGATCTAAGGACTTAGTTAATTTGCCTCAATGAATATGTCAATTGCCATTTGAGGTTCCTTTATGGACCCCTTTTGGCTTTCCCCTGCACAGAGTTGATGTCTCCTACAAGGACTATGTCATATTTGTCCAAGCTATGTGCAGGTTACAAATCCTCTAGGATGTCTCCACAACTGGAAACAGTGGTATTTGTGGTGTTCAGATTATCAACTCACCCTGAATCAGTCATCTAGGAGAGCATCCAGTTGCCTAAATACAGTCTTGTATAATTTTAGATTCCCGGAATTATCTTGCTTGGCCTTTAGCTTCTGCTTCACAGTGATGCCACCTCCCATAAATCCTATTTTATATTTTCCAGTCCAGTAGAAATGCCTTAGGCATAATGCCCCAGATATTTAAGTTTCAGAAAACCTAACCAGTTGAATTCTGCTCTTCATGAACAGTTTTCTGGATACAATGATTGTCAGTTGTACCTCTCAGGAGATTAATTACTCACCTTACATATGGATACATAAATATATGTTATTTAATCTTGAATGGGATCCCACTCTAGGAATCACTCGTGGATCCTTAGAATTCTGTATGTTAACCTCAAGCATGCTGGCTGCCAGAAAAAAGTCACTTTCATTCCCATTTCCAGCAAAGCTCTTGTTAGAGACATCTTGTTCTCATTGGAGAATGCAGAAATTGAAGTATAATGACTAAACCAGGTTTATACAGACCATATAATTAATTTTTTAGCAACAGAACTGGGTATATTTTGCCAACCAAGAGAAACTTGTAGATGAAGTGTCTCTGAAGCTCATTCCTGGAAGTGGGAAACCAATCTTTGGTAGCAAATTGTTTATCAGGACTGCATCTTTGCCACTTATCTCAGTGCAAATTTTCTTGTTAATAACATATAAATAAAGTAAAACATGCTTGAAGGAGAAAATGTGCACTTGCTGTGGAATGTCAAATAGTGGGATTTTGCTCATCACCCAATTTTAATGGGAAACCCCTTTGCCTTTTTCAATTTCCATTACATTGAGATTGTTAGAAATGTTCAATTAAAGCAGTGGACTTGATTTCTCCTGAGCCAGTACCACTGACATCCAATGCATCTAAAACATCCAATGCATCATTCTCAGGTGGGTGTTTTCCTTCTCCTTTCAATATACTCAGCAAAAAGTGAAGAAAATATTTTTGGATCCGTTGGTGGTTCTATCCAGCCATTCATCAGTGTCAAATGTCCCATTACAATTCAAGCTGATGGAGAAACCAGCCAAAGTCCACTCTAAAACTGCAAATCAAAGCAATCATTTTGAGGTCAGGTCAGGTCGCAGCACTGGAAGCATTGATCAGCTCAGGTACCTGTGTCCCCCTCCTTGTTAGAGAACTAAGGGCAAACAAGTGTATTCCTCATTCAGAAACATTAAACTTGGGACAATATCACATGAACGATCAGGGCCAACAACTTTACATTGATTTTTTTGGTCTAAAGACTATAGTTATATTCAATCTAAAATTAGATCCTAGTCACTCAAAGAGCAGGACATCTTTCTTTAAAAGAATCTTTTTAAAATCAGATATTTGACACTCAGTAGCAGGAGCAAAATTGAGAAAATGAAACATTTCTCTGCATATGCTTTCTTTTCTCTATAGGAGATAAGAAGACAAAAGCACCCTGATCCTAAACAAAAGAAAATCAGATGTAGACTTGGATGGAATAGAATATATTCTATTTGGGCTTGGATTGAAATAGGTGAGAGAGTTTGAATATGAAGGAAAGATGTGGTCTTGGAACAAATTAAGAAAGAGGACATTATTGGAAGAAAGATGTAAGTATCTTTCAAAGGGAGCTTTGTAATATTTGGAAGAATAAAAGAATCATTCAATACTTAACTAAAATGGATTGAGATTCCAGTCCTTTTGGGGCTTGTCTATCTCTAGCCTTAGTTACTGTGAAATTCCTTGACAACAGTAATAAAGCATTTACACTGCGAGTCTTGACTTTTGCCCACCTGAAAGATTCTTCTTCTATTGACTTAGAAAGCTTTGGGGGCAAAAATTGTGTGAAGCAATGAGGCCATTCAATATTAGACAAAGGGATAAAGCATACAATACTGGAGACATATTTTCCCTTTCCCTATGAAATGCTTCATGTGAAAACTGCTTCTTTCAACACGGCAGACCTTGTGGGAAATGACCTGTACACTGGATAAGTTGACAGGCACAGTAGGGGATTTCATTACACCTCAGAATCTGACTGGCACAACCAGCTCTCTCTGGCTCTCTGTAACCCCTGGCAAGTGCTTGGAATTGAATCTGTAAATGTTAATCAATATTTCAGGCCTATTAAATAAAAAAAGGCATTGTGGAAATCAAAGCGCTAACGGCTAGCATGATGCCCTACACTGACTTCCAGGCCATCAAAAACCTTGTAGGGAGCAAAAGAGCAAATATTTTAATAAAACAATTACCTCTACAATTTCAAACCTGCAGAAGAATGTTACATCTCCAACCCTATTGCACTAACTTGATTTTCATTTCAAACAGATCAGTGAACAGGAGCCACTCAATACAGATATTTAATGAGCCTTTAAGGTACTATCCTAAATCTTGGGAAAGTAAAAGCCCACCATGTGTTTAAAACATCTGCAAGCACATCCATTTCTTCTCCAAGATGAAATGGGGCAGAACTGTACCAAAGCCTAAGGGAGTTTCACCATGGATTTCAGTGGATGGAGGCCCTGAGTGAAATTCATGGGTGGGACTGATTTAACACAGCTGCAGACAGACACACCACAGGCAGCTGGGGTGTGCTGGTCACCTGAGGCTCACTTGGGAGAGAAATGAGAACTTCTGGAGTGCAATTTATTTCGTGCTAAAGCCAGTGTCTAAAATAGGTCAAATGAATTGTACCTTGAAGCCCTCTGCTCTCTGAAGTGATTATGAAGAGAGCCACAGGTAGGCAAAGCAACTGAGCAGCAGGATCCAAAGTCGGAGGAGATGAATCACCACATTCCTGTGCATCTTGTGGAACATGGACAAAACCAGACTGCAAAAGGCAAGCGAAATTGTGCTACCCTCAGGCAAGGGTGTAAAAGGGTAGCAATGGAAAAAAAAAAAAAATTCACGATTTTAAAACTTCCCTGTGGTGAACTTTGAAATGGGTCAATAGGAGTATATGTATGTGTCAGAAAGACCCACTGAGTGAAAAGTTAACTCTAATTTCTTCTTCCCTCCACAAAATAAAACAAAAAATCAGGCACAAAGTGGTAACCTGCTGCAGAATGAAGTAGCAAGTCTTGGTTTCTTCAGAGTCCTGGTAGATGTGGTAGCTGAACATTTATATGGACAAGACTAAATAATGCTTGTCAACTCTGTAATCATATCCTTCCTCTCAGATGAGAAGCAACCTCCAGTTCCTTTCCTTTGCCTTCAAGAATTTCAGGAGAACCAGGTACTATGACCAATTAGCAAGGCCAGATATAACTAATTGCAAGTCTGCCAGTTACTGAACAAAGTATCTCCTGTAAAAGTGAATTCCCACTTCTTGACAAGGCAATCACCATGCAGTGTTAAAAAACAAGTAGAGAAATTTTCAAATTCTTTCAGATTTAGCTTGAAATTTAAAACAAATGCCACTGGCAAATTTAAGATGGTGATGTATACATCTCATACTGACCAGTAAGTACAAGAGAACTTTAATATTCATTTACTACTGTTGTATTGAAAGGAAAAAAGTTAAAAAAGTAAAAAAGTGGAAAAAAAAGAAGACTGCTACTCATTTATTAAGATGCCATGAGAAAAGTAAAGAAACTGGTGATGGCTGAACAATTGGTGTAATTGCTGGATACCTGTGCTATTCTGTGTCTGTAAACAATCCCTTGGTAAACTGGGGAAGGATTTTATTGGTTCATTGCATAGACATAAAATCCTCACAGGCAGATCCCACCTTTCAAAAATCAAATTTTTAAGTTGAATTTGACGGTAGGTTGTGGTTCCTGGGAATGGTTATTTTGGTGAATGAGTTTTGTGGATGTTTTTGGAAGGTGAAGAAGAAACATCAGAACTTCCTCAGAAGAGTCACAAAAACTCTAGAGCTGTGGAAAACCTAGTTCCTTGTCAGAATGAGCAGAACTCTGCAGGGTGGCTGGTGTTCACAGGACACCTTTTGAGCTCCTGCCCAGAGCCTACAGACACCCAAAGGCACAGAAGGAGGCAGAGCACCATTCCTCCCTGTCAGAGCCTCGGCCTCTGATACTCCTGGTGAAATTTCAGCCCTAATAATTTCTTTTTTCATTTCATTTTCATGTTCTCTCTCCCTTGTTCAATAAAGCACCTGTTATTTAGAGCTCTCATCAGCCTGCTCCCAATCTAATGAGACTGCAGAAAGTTTGCCTGCAAACTCCCACTCCTTCTGTCAACTCGATTGTCTGGGGATGCCTTGTGAAGCTGTTCATGCTCTATCACCACCTCCTGCTTCCTCACCTTCCTTCCCCTCTCCTTAGCTGAGGCATGTGCTTGCCTGTCATCTCTCCTCATGTCATTTCTGCTGGGTTGTGTAAGATACAGAAGCTACAAAAGTACAATTAATTTACTAACGTTGTAACATGGGCCTTCCTCCACAGTGCTTCAGCTATCCCCACTGTAATTTGAGGATCTGTCAAATTTTCACAATGACAGAGTAAGTTCTCCCAGTGGTGCTCTGGTTTTCCTTTCTCTTCAGGTCTGGCTGAAAAATAAGAAGTCTGGAAAAGGTAGCTTTAAACCCCAATAAGCAAGGAAGGGTTTTGAGGCTGTGCAGTCAGGATAGATCATGCAGCTTAGAGAATTAAGAGAATATTCCTTCAAGAGGACTGAGCCACTGATGGGGCCATATGTGAAACTGCTTCATGGGGATCAACATAAAATGTTCTTTCAGGAAAGATGTTGATGAAAAGTGCCATGAGAATGGTTACTGAAAAGTTAACTCTGTGAAAGGTGACTGATGCATTGACAAGCATGTAGCAAGTTGTAGAATCACAGGATGATTTGGGTTGGAAGTAACCTTAAAGATCTTGTTCCAAACCCCTCCCATTAGCTGTGAAATCTTGCACTAGACCAGGGTGCTCAGAGCTCTCTCCAAGCTGGACTTGGACATTTCCAGGAGTGGGGCATCCACAATGTCTCAGGACAGCATGTTCAGTGTCATGGGGGATGTCATGGATTTTGGGGACCAGGCTTAGAGCCTGGGGATGGTGTCTGTGAACTACCAGAGACATCCTGTGAGGGGAGTCCATCACTGGCATGCTGGCTGTGGGAGAGATCTTACTTATTGACCTCCCTCCAACCCACAAGGCCACAAACACTCTCATTGGTGCATTGTTCCTCATGGAATTTGGAAAGATCTGCCATGTAAATGCAAGCACCATTATAAATGAGAGGAAGCAGCAAAGTTTTAATGGATCTGAGACAAACATTTTTAGAGAAAACTTAGTAAATGACTGGTAGTGTTGTCATCAAAGCATTAAGGCTCGAAGAACCCACTATTAAAGCCATAATAATGATAATTAACTCATGTTATTAAGCCATCAAATGCTGTTGCAGCCCAGCAAACCTATTCTCTCAGCATGCTGCGCACAACAACAATATTCCTCTGTAAACCATTCCTAGCTCTGATCACTCAGCTCTCCCTGCCTGCCTAGAATCCTGTCCCTGCTTTCTTCCACCTATCTCTTCTGGCTCCTAGGCCTTTTTGCTTGTCCCAAGCTTACCTTCAACCTGGCGCCTGACCTAAATTAAGACACTGTCATCCAAATCTGTCTTTCTTTTCTCTCCTCATGCTGTCTACTGCAAAACTGAGAATGTGTAAAGTTGGTACTTTTATTTCTCTTAAACTGGAAGTTCACAAATTTCTAATTTGAGTTACTCAGGGAGGTCTGACACAGTCTGAGTGCTCCTACAGGAGCAAAATTCTCTGGCCAAGTGAGGTTGAAGTACCTAACCTAAGGTTCATGGGCTGAAGAGCAGACTGGATGGAGAAGTGCTCTTTACAGAATGTAGGTTTTACTCTTCTTGGATCATTTGTCTTCAAGCACACGGAAAGATAAGCAGAGTTGTGAAATGGATGAAGTGGTAAATAGTGCAGAAATGCTGCCAAATCCCATGGGATATACAGGCCCTGGCAGCCTCCATCTCTCCTGAGTTTCATTTGTGCACAAGGGGAACATCCTCCTCTCTTCATGACTCAGAACTGTTGAAAGAAGAACTTTGTGATACAGATACCACACTCATTGGTGCCAGGGATGGCTGTGGGACACAAATTGTAAGATTAAAATGTGCATGCGGCATTTAACTGGAGGTCTGTTTATACAAGCATTTGGTTTTAAATTCTGATTCCTTCATACCAACAAGGAATAAGACTTCCAAAGGTGAGAGTAGCAGCCAAGTGACACTGAGATGAGTTTAGGTGAAGAGCAGGTTTGTGTGAAGACGGGGGTTATGCCTGAAAAAAATTTGGGGTTTTTTGTAGCTGTAGAATGTTTACACCATGCAATGTTTATGGAGAAGGTCTGATGCTGTGTCCATTCCTGATTTCTCCATAACTCTGTCATGTTTGATCTTTGGATGGCTCTTGGTACAAAGTCAGTGTTACCTGTCCCACAGAGTGACTGCATAAAAGGCTTCCTCTAATTTAGAATTTGTAGAACTATCTGCTGTTTTCAGAAGGATGGTCTATGAAAACGAAGGCTGGAAGGAAGAGGGAGGCAAATTAGGCAGCATTGTTCATGTTTCAGCAAGGAACATGGAGAGATGGTAAAAGGAACTCTCTGACTCTGTTTCGCATTACACATTCCTAAAATATTTCCAAGGATTTAGTGGTCATATTTGTCCTCTACTTGACTCTACATTGAGACATATGACTAAAGGATAGCTCTTTGTTGTATTTACTTTTCCAGAATCATTTGGGTTTGTTGATCAATTATTATTTTCTTGGCTTCTCTTCTTAGGTCTCACACAGACACCTCCAAAAACAAACAAACAAAAAATCTGCCTACATATTTTAGCAATTTGAATCCTACCATTTTCAGATCAACTAAATCACACGCTGGTGACCAAAATTTCAGCA
>NW_005054543.1:116837-119821 GCF_000277835.1 Geospiza fortis | reverse complement strand
TAATTGATACTCAGAGTACCTCCTTTTCCAAGACTCTCAAAAAATTGCTCCAAGGTCTCTTCTTGGCTACCTCCAGGCCTTTCTCTGTTATTTGGCTTGATCAAAAATACTTTATAAAAGTGGTAATTTGGGACAGGTCCTCATCCTATTGATACCCACTGAGAGGCAACGAGACTCAAAGCATCAAGTAAATAATTGTAAGATATTTCCCTATTTGTAATTTAATAGGAATGTAAGGGAGAGCATAGAACCACAAAATACAATTCTACTGCTACAAAAGATCCATTTAAAAAAATCAGAAATATGAGACTCAGAATAGTTACATGTAATCCACTTTAAAATGCTGGCTATTGGGACATGAACTAGGACTTTATGGATTTAGAGCAGGTCATTAAGAAGTTATTTCATCATTAAAGCCATAAGCTTCCTTTCCTTAGGAAAACAGATTTTAAAATTATTTTTTGCTTCAGAAGGCTGCTGAGTGAAACTCATATGATGACATCAACTGTCAAACTTATCATGTATCAATTATATTAACACCTTCTTTTGAAGTTTTGAACATGTAAAATGCAATTTACTATAAAAGATTTCAACACCTACTGAAAAGAATTCGAGAGTGGAGAAATGCTGAATTTCAGCGTGAGCTTTGGAGAATTCAGGCAGTTTCTCTGCTCCTGGCAACTTGAATGCTGGGGAAATTGGAAGTATTCTTCAAGATTAATAACCCAAAAGTGAAGGAAAATACCTCTGTTTATTCAGGAGGTTTGGAAATGTTCAAATGTAACATGGATGATGATCTAAGAGATCAGCAAAGCAGGTCATTTAGCACAAAACTAGCCTCAACTAAAATTTAGTAAAAATTCCTTGTTTATATGTGGTTATAATTCAGTTCCACTGCATGAACTTTTTCTTCCCCTAAAATAAAAAAAAAATTGTGCTGAAATTAATGGAAATCAGTCTTGGAAAACTTGCATATGCTGGGGGAAATAGAATTGAGGGTTTCCTCATGGTTTTGGGGTGTAAAACCACTTTGAATAGTTTTCCTCTCTGTCTGGAGCTAATATGTGAGGTCTTGTAGAAACAAAAAATTCTTCATTTCAACTATGATATTGCTATATCATTGAGCATCATATTTGAAATGGTTACACTTACTGGATGTCATTGTCCCATCCTTGGAAATGTTCAAGGCCAGGTTGGATGAGCCTTGGAGTACCCTGATCTGGTGGAAGGTGTCCCTGCCCATGGCAGGGGTTTAGAACAAGATGTTCTTTAAGGTCCCTTCCAATCCAAACCCTATGATGCTATGTAGTTTTGTGGTTAAAGCTTATTCATAAATCTGAAAAAAGCTGTATCAGTGTTTTAGATTCATACCAATATATCTGATATCAAACACAGTCATAGCAGTGTAAACTGCTATGTGCCATAAACATGGCAAATTTTCTGATTTCTGTGTTTTAATAGTTAGGCCCTTATCTGAAATCAGCTTCTGAGCACAAAAACAATAGTGATAATAGGTCAAAAATTGTTGCTTGGAGAGTTCAAATGATACTTATCAAGATTTCTTTTCTTTACCTCCATTGTATTTCAAAGGCTTAAATTATCCCACATGAATATGCTTCTCCATCTGCAGCTGCCACTCATTTTCTCTTAAGCAAGAATTTTTTGTTCTTCCATTTCTAGATGGTTGACAGAGATGTCTGGTTTTCAGGGAGCTGGAAATGTTTAGTATTACAAGGACTCCTTTCAGATTAATTCCAAGTGGGACACCTAAAAACTCACAAAGGTATTCAAATCCCAGAGCAATTTTGGAAATCTTAGCAATGTGCTTTCAACAACAAATGGCACGAATCTTGTTTTAGAGAGCTTTCTTCCAATTGCTTCTACCTGGAAGTCATGATTTTAAAGTGAAAGCTCTTTGAAAGCTATTCTTCTCCTCCCCAGGTACAAATGAGCTATTTATTTATGACTGAAGAAGTGTTTTCCTGTTCAGCTTTTTTTTTTTTTTTTATATTTAAGTTATAAATAACTATTGCAACAGAGCCTTAGGCTTCTGAGCTCCAGATAAGGCTGAATGCACTTTATGAGAAGCAGAACATCTTTGGACAAAATGCCTAGAATGAGAACAACAAAGACAAGTGGATTATGTAATGTGAACACAAACAAGCCTCTTCCCCCCTTCAAATTGCTGTCCATTGAATTCTGCACCACACACAAAGCGCAGCGTGCATTCAAACGAAGCTCCAACGTGTCATTGTTGCTACCTTGTGCTGCATTACTTACTGTGCAAGATTTCTGTGGGGAGAATTTCACAGCTGAGCAAGATCTTGCTCCATTGTGAGTAAATGTAAAGTAATTTTTGTTTCCAAAGAGCAAGGAGAATAAAATCAAGAGGCAAACATTTTCCTGTCTAATTATGCTCGTGGTTTCCCTACGTGCACCCTCTTCCGCAGTTCTTCAGATGAGGAGATCAAGATTAAGATTGCTGAACTGATAAAGGTAAAGTTTGCCCCTATGTAAAAGCCATGATTTTACACTTCTAAAAAAGCATTCAGTTCTTTATAAATATTAGATACACCTGAGCTCTCAACATAATCTGTGGTCTGGGGACTTGAAGTAATTCATACTGAAAAACAAGTCAACCCCTCCACCTTTAAAATCTGTCTTTTATTGTAAATGTGTTTCCATGGATTAGAAGAGTTTATCTAAATAGCAAATTCTAACCATATTTCTGTATATTTGACTCAAAATTTATCAAATAATTGTGTATTTAGGCCTTCAATAAATGATAGATCCATTTCAGAAGTTGCATGAGTACCGTGGTCGGTAGGAAGAAATGTGAAACAGTATTTGTTACTTTAAAATCAGCAGAAAAGGATAAATTATTTTGCCTTTCTTTTCACTGACACACAAAGAGTTTTAGATAATTGATGAACTAACCACTTGCAAGAGATTTTGCCACCCTCAGATGACCACATAAATTAGGG
>NW_005054543.1:112798-116802 GCF_000277835.1 Geospiza fortis | reverse complement strand
GTGATTTTTCGTAGAGACTTTCTCTGTTATGATCTCTCCTGGCTTTGTTGCCTCTCCTGATCTGCATTGCAGTGGTATTCTCATTGGAAAACACCTTTTTCTCTACGTTACTGTGCCTGATTTTTGGCATCCAGAAAAATCTCAATAGAAAATGCGTAATGAATTTAGAGGCATGCAGTTCTGGGAAGGAGATATGATGAGTTTGTGTTACAGGCAGATAAATTCCTATTTAAGATCATTACAGAGGGCTTAATCTTTTCCTGTACACATGTGCCATTTAGTCTCTATGAAAAACTAGTAATTTACAAAGGTTAAGACTTTGGAGAATGAGTACAATGGATACCTTTAACAACAGCTATAAGGGACCTGGTGAACCCCCAAAGTGTCTGCAATGTGGGGCTGACATTCAGAGCTCAGGAAGGTGCTCAGGACAGGGGACATTTAGCAGCATGGTCAGAGCTGAGAGAAGTATATTACAAACTCCAGCTACAGTAGGATGTTCTGGGACATGATCCAGGCACAATTACAACTTCTAGGAGGGAAAATAAGATCTGTTAGGTATATACCTTTAGCTAAAAAGCTCAATAACTTGATCATTACCTTTCTATGCTTTGGGGCTGGCTTTGCACTGGCTGCTGAGCTCTGTGTTGTTGCACTTTTGTTGAACCTGAGCAGGCTAAATGACAAAAATCTCTTTAACCTAAAATCACAAGAGCAATAACCTGTGCTGGTATGA
This sequence comes from Geospiza fortis, assembly GCF_000277835.1. NCBI lineage: Eukaryota > Metazoa > Chordata > Aves > Passeriformes > Thraupidae > Geospiza > Geospiza fortis. The sequence goes on along the minus strand of NW_005054543.1, from coordinate 116,066 downwards.
TAATATTATGATATAAATGCACTTTTGAAAAGGTTGTAGTCTCAGGTGGTTTAATCTCTGGCTATTCTTTTTCCCATCTAGGATGGTTTGTAGGGCATCCACGATTGTGTTTTCCAGGCTTTTTCACCAGGGAAATAAAAGACAGAATTCTGACAGCACATACTCAAAGCATTGTGCAGACATTAATTAACAAGCAAGAGAAAGTGGTGAAAAGTTTCAATGCTTCTGTCTTGCCTTGAAAACCTGAGCAGAATGGCCCAAGCTTCGATGGAGTAGCCAACTATAAATGCCAACCGGGAACAGCATGACAGTGGCTCAGACTCCAAGTCTGCAGTCAAACTGTCAGTGGCATCTAATTAGAAGAGTTCTAGATCAAGAATAAAATGTGTTTGACTCTTTATAAATATGATGTGTAAAAATGTTACATAATGACATGCTGCTGCTCTACATCCCCCTTAATGTTTTGACAAGGGGCGTCAAGTAGTGAAAAACTGCAAAGTGCCAAAGTATTTCAGCTACTGCGTGCTAGTGGCTGAATTCTCCATTTCAATTTCTTATGTGCCAGGGTCCAGAAATGGGCCAGGCTCTGGGGATAAGTGAAGGTTGTTCAGTTTAATGAGCTGTTAGATTTTTTATTTTTTTAACAGAAATTGGAATATGTATAACATGTTAGAGAGTAGACTTCAACTGACAGAGGCAGTCGAAATGTATCTGCGGGGGACCCAAGCCCGGAGCTACTTCTGCAGAATGCCTTCTTTATTCCTAGGCACATTGTTTAAACCAAAATCCCTACTGTTGGCTCTTAAATGTGCGTTTCATGCTTTCTGGATGCTTGGCATAGAATCTGCAGGTCCTCTGCTTTGAGACCTTACAAGCAAAATTGATTATCAGAATCATTCCTTCAAGAAAACAATGAAGTTAAGGAAACACATGCACTTTATAAGTGGCCTTTTTTCTTACTCCTGGGAGAAATTAAGCTTTGCATAACTCACTGGTAAACTGGAGTTTCAATATACCCCAATCTACAGTGAATTTTTGGCATTGTAAAAGTTAGAATCATAGTTCTGTTCTGCTCCTTTAGTAGCTGAAACAAAGAGGCATTCAGTTAAAACCTGTGCTGTTCTTCAAAAATCCTTCTTCTTTTAACTAACAATAGATCAAATCTGAAATTAATAAACTGTTGCCTTAGGTACCAAGATTATGCAACTAAAATAAGTGAGGTAAAACCAGGTCAACCATTGCCTCACCTTCTCCTCTAAATACTGTAATCTCTTTGTCTAACAGAAATGCTATGCACAAAAACTCAATAGTCATTGTGAAACCCATGGATGATACGAAGAAGAAGCACTGTGAAAATGCTGGGAAGAAATCAATCACTGTCTTCAGAGCAAAGTCTGAATATTGTACAGTGAATTAAGCTTGAGAAAATTGAATGAAATAAAAAAACCCGAAGTATTGTCTTGCTGTTCATCAGTAACTGACTTTCCAGTGTGCTCTCTAAACAAACCTGGGACCTTGTAGAAAAACAGTCATGTAGTTAAAATAAAAGAAACAGGAGGGGCAAGTAGATGTTTTGTGGCTTTCTTCCTAAGGTTTAAAGAATTATGTTTATAAATGTGAATTTAGTTAAAATATTTTTTTACAGCTATTCAGTACATGCAATATATAAAGGTGCTTTTCCTATGATTATATTTATTCATCATGAAATACTTTCTGGTGAATTGCTGGAAAATGTAACTGATGCAAGAATATTAATACATTAGTAATTTAGGTATTGAAGAGGCTGAGATGCAGGTGGCTATGTCCATGGAATATAAATGCCAGCTAATGCAGCACAAAAGTGCAGAGTGACTAACTAAAATTACCTAACTGTTACAAACTGGTCTCCACAGCTATAAAGCAAAGATCTGGGTCTTTGCTCATTTGTGTGAGTTTTATGCTTTGGGAGCTGCTAATTTACACAGATGTCAGAGAAAGGAGAATCAGCCCAATTATAGTCTGAATTTATTGTGCCATCACATTAGCCAATTTAGCTATTTCAGTGATGACCACATCATTAACATCTTTTCAGGACAGCGATAACGGAGTCATTTTTATTGCTGTAATTAATATTGATGGGAGCGAAACAAGCAATATAGGTACTTGACTCATATATATTGCAGAAAAGTATTGCAAATGTAAGTAACTTCCCGGTAATTTTTTCCTGTTATTGTTCGTTATGCAAACTCATACTTGTCAAAGTTATTTCAGGTAATTCCATATAATTTATGCTGAAATATAAAAAAAAAAATTCCTCAACATAAATTTCAGCTGTAGCACAAAAATCTTTCATGAGTCACAGAGAAGTAACCCTGTCATCTGTCTTAGATAAAACATCTAACCATTAGAGTTTCAGGCTTCCCTAAGGAAACTTATGACAGAATAATAAAACTATAAAGAAGGAAAAATATACCAAACATTCATTTTGGGGTAATCCCCAAAGAAGAAATGTCCTTCACCTGCAAAATATTATCGAGCAGGAAAACAGAGGGAGGGAAGGTTGTGTTTTTGTATTACTCTAAGAAAATAAAGGAAGTTGGGAGAAGACTTTGGTCATAATTTACTTTTATAACATTGAATCATAGATCATCTGTACCTTGCTACTTCTGTCTCTCACAAAAAAGGAGAGACTTTTTAGAATTATTTTTAAATTCTATAATTCCTCTCATAAGTTTCAAGCAAATTTACAGCTGCCTGATGTAAAATATGATAGAAAATCCATGATTTAGAAAACAAGAGATTTTTTTTCAATGGGCTCATTCTGTATTTCCATGGCACTACAAAATTGCCCAATGAAGGCTGTAAGACTGACTTTGTCTAAGTCAGAACTAGACAGCCCAAATTCTAACTTGCCAACACACATGTACATTCATAGAAATATTGAAATTATCAGTTTGTAACCCATTCAAACTACTTTCCATTTGGATCCTGTGCTTAATACAATTGCTATTTCTTTCTATCTAAGAGCTTCTTTTATATCCTTGTATTGGTACCTGGCATCTGTTTGAAAATATTGTCAAAAATTTCAGAGAGTATATTTAAAAATGTTTTTAAAAATCGGACTGATCCACAGCTTGTTCATGGCTGCATAAAAATACAGCTTGTTCCACCATTTTATATCAGTCAAGGCTCAGAGACTGAACCTCAGTTTTTGCAAGAGGCTTTGAGAGAGGAAGATCTTTTTAACCATAAAGGGCCATGGCCTAACTTGCTGAAAAAGAGAAATCAA
>NW_005054543.1:94915-112783 GCF_000277835.1 Geospiza fortis | reverse complement strand
GTAGGGAAATAACTCCCCTATAAACCCCAAAACCTGCTTATAAGAGAGCTTCTATGTGTTTTTCCTTGTATGTGTTTATTTCCCTTTTCAAATACAGCAGCAAGTGGCTATTTTAATATGGAAATTCAAGCATTTTGAAGAGAAAATTTACAAATCCCTCTGCATTTTCTGCTGTACTTTCCTTTTGAATAAACACTAAGTGAAAAAAATAAAAATATTTGGAACTGCAATTCTCTAGGAAAAGAGAAGACATTATCAATGATTTAACCAGCTCTGAGCTATTAAACTGGATTTTGTAAGGAAGGAAGCAAATTCACCATCATTATTTATAGGAACATTCCAGGATAAATGCCTTTTACACTTAAAAAGAATTTCTGTATTTTCAGACTTTTATTTTCCTGGACTAACTTTTGCAACAGAGGACAATTTATTCACATAATTTCCAGTGGAACAGAAACCGTCTGGGTATGGTTTAAAATTTGTTAGGATGCCCACAAATAGGATAGGAATAGCAATTCCAGTTTAATGTAAAAACTTTCCCCTAGTTTGGACTGAAGTAGATGTCCTGCTCTCCAATGATCTATGTTGTCAAAAATATTTTCTTTTTTTTCCCATTTCTTATTGGCTTTGTTTTCTTCTTCAGTTTTAAATTGTGAGACAAATAAAACTGGTGGGGAAAGAATCAGATAGAGCAAGATCTTTTTACAAAGCCAATGACAAAAAGTTTTAAACTAAACTGGAGTAAAGTAGATAATACCAGAGAGATGATTAAAATTGGGGAAAAAATTGCATGAAAAAAGGCTAAAAAGATATTAAAGTTTTAGGTGCCAAGTTTCAGAATTCATGTATTTTTCAGCTAAGATTATTCTTACTGCTTGCTTTATTTCCATCCTACAAGACTGTCTCCCCAAGTGGTTCAAAATGGCATAATGCTTTAAAATGTACATAATGTTTTATCTATATGTGATTTAAATAACATTATGACCATTACAAATGATCCTGGTAGCTGCTATAACTGGGTTTTATGTTTGTCATAAATTTTTAACACATAAGAAAATGAATCAAAATGTATCTCCCCTATGGTCATTAAATAATAAGTCTGCATTGCCTATCATACCTAGGTATCCTATTTTAAAACCTTGTGAAGAAAAGGGATGTAATTAGGCTGATGGATATTTTTGATAAGGGAATAGTAATGTCTTTTTCAATGATAATGCAAAAGGGTGAAATTCCATCTAGTCATTCTGCTGACTTTTATTACACAGGCATTACATAAATGCAATTTGGGGAAATGAACTGAAGGAGACTCAAGTGAATATTTGGAGAAAATTAGGTGATCAATGTGGTGACAAGAGGTAAAGACATGGTTGATGGCTCAAATGCTTTCCCATGCTGAGGTGAAGACAATGCAAACAGAGTCTGAAAAAATGGGATGGAGGACTACATGGTCTCTCTCTTTCCTCACTACTCACATTGAAAACATCTTTATGTGCCAATTTCAATAAATAATTTGAGTGCAGTATGAGTTTCAACACTTTCTCAATATCTTTTAAGTTCTGTAAAAATCCCTGGAGCAAGGTGGAATTTATTCATGTTGACACCTACAAGTTTCAGTGATTTGGGTGGACACAGTTCACTACAGCTCTTTAAAGACCATTGTAATTTCTATGGCACTTAAATCCACCTTTTAAAAAGCAAAATACCCACCTATTTACAGTAGGATACCTTCACTTTAGCTGCCTCTGTGGTGTTCAGATCTGGCATTGTGGGACCTCACCTGAAAATGCACCTTGAGTTTTGGTGCTGGCAGGGCTGGATAAGCGAGGCAAGTGCAGCGCCACTAACTTTAGAGACTGTGGATTTTTCAGAATATTTAGGGTGGAACATCCTCATCTGACAGAAGTCAAAAGAATTCATAGAGTTATAGAATCACAGAACGGTTTGATCTAGAAAAGAAAATGAAAAGATCATCTACTCCACCCCCCCTGCCACGGACAGGAGCACCTTTCCACATTTCACTAAATCAGGTTGCTCAAAGACCCACACAGTCTGACCATGACCACTGAGGAATAATCCATAACTGAACAACCTGTTCCATTGTTTTCTTACCCTTACTGTGAAGTATTCACACTTTATATTCCATTTAAATAGTGACCTTCTTTCATGTTAACACACTCATTATGTTCAAAATCATTTTATACATGGGCTAGGTTACAAAAATGACTGCTGAGAAATGGAGGATCCAACCAGATAAATGTTCACTGAGTTCTGATAATACCTAAGCTCTTGCTCAGGCTTGTTTTCATCTGTAGAAGTTGGAATGAATAATTGAGTCAAGAAACAAACAGTGGGTTTTACAATGTTTTTGTGCTTTAAGTAACTCAATTAGTTTTCACAAATTGCTCCAAATTAAATAGAAAGAAAAAAAAAAAAAAACAACAACACATCAGCTGTGTGCAGACAATTACATAAATCGCTTGGTTTAAAAAATAATCTTGTCCAGACATTTCTCTGCTGAATTTAGCAGGAGATTTTCTACCTCCACCATTGTGAAGTAGGTAGAATTTTAAAATTCCCACATTGAAAGATGGAGAAGCTGGGCCAGGGAGGTAATTTTTTAAATACATGCCTGGGACATGAGACATAGCAGTGATGTAGTGTTTAAAAAGAATGAATTCACTTCGCAGTCAGTGGAGAGAAACAGGCATTCAAGAGACATTTCAGCCTAAAACAGGTAACTAACTCAGGTCAGATGAATCACCCTTTGAGGCATCTTCTTCTTTCATTCACAATGAATGAACATCCTGCCTACGCTGAGTAGTTCAGAAGTCAGTGACTAATTTTTAAATGCCTAAAATTTAGTGCAATGGATTCCACCCTCGTGGCCAAAGATTGATTAAAAAAACCCAACCGAAAACTCCTAATGTCTTCTTAAGCTATATATCTTTGTAAATGGAACAAAGAAGGATTTGAAAATTGCTCTTGATTTCTCAGAATCAAAATAACTGAAAAGATTCACTCAAACCTATCAGTCTTTTTTGGTGCTTTATTCATTTAGATAACAGGAGAAACTGCTCTAAAGAAACATGAAATGCCATTAAAGAAAATAATGTCCTAAAATGCAATGAGGCTCTGGGCAAATTTTAACTCTCAGAGGCAGAAAAATGTAAAATAAGAAAACATGTGTCTTCAGTAAACACTCATGCAGCAAGTGGATACCCTGAAATAACTAAATTAAGAGATATGTGCTGGAATTAGATAGAGGATACCCAACCTCATAGAAGTGCTACTATTCTAGCTTTGAAAAACAAGGCAAATTTATATTTTGTACATTTGTAAAGGTAAGGTTGTTTGTTATACAAATCAAGGAGTTGTTGTCCAGACATTCCTCATTCTAGGTTAATACACTGTTAAAGAAAAAAAGGAACAGATTTGAAAGTCTTGTAAAAATTACTAGAAAATAATATTATTACCAAAATAATGTCTATAGTGGTTTCTGCTGAGAGAAAATTTAATATTCAATAATTAGATTTTTTTTCTCAGAAAAACCATAGAACTTAGTATCTGGACAGAAATTTTTTCTACACTCGACTTTTTAAAATTTCAAATATTTTCTGTGATTCTCAATGAATGAATGGCTGAGTTGATAATGAGGGATGTAGCACCCGGGGACAGGAGCATGAGCTGTCCCTGGTTGGAGGGGTAGTGCAGGATTTGGGGTCCATGGGCACCTCGGTGGTACTGCAAGAAAGAACTTACAGTGCAATGGCTCCACACCATAGTCTGCAATGGAGAAGTGGAGCAAGGCAGGACCTCAAATTGCAGGGCAGAAACTCTCATTAGTCCCCCTCATGCAGAGAACAGCAGGTTTTACATCCAGATTTATTAGGAAAAGACCTTGGGATTTGTAATGTGGGGTTATTAGCAGTGGACTAACATGTAGGACCAATTTTATTTTCATTTCCACTCATGTGCTTAAAGTGCTTCTAATTTGCAGCAGAATAACTAATATTTGACACTGAGCTTCTTTGAGATCATAAGAAAAAGGACAGTAATTTTTTCCTGCATTACCCTTATTCAGTAGATTCTAATTATGACTCTTGACTACCTTGTAATGAAGTCCATGCAATTCTGTAGAACAAACTCATCAGTGGAAAATTAGAGCTTTAATTCGTGTATACTTTCTTTGAGATGTGGAGTTACTTTGGGATTCTTCAATTCTCTCCTATTAAGTCTTTATACATAAAACTTACATTAAAAATTTGAAAGCCTTTTGGAATTCATCCTTTTAATGACAAACAGCTGAAAATGAGGAAAATTACAATGATTTGCTTTGGACACATTTCTGACACTGGTTTTTGACAACATTTTCTCTAGTTTTAATATCTCAAATGGAGACAGTGGGGACACATAAGAAGGCATTTTTCCATTGAAATAATTTATTGTATTAAGAAAAAGGCAGCTGATATCAGAACTGCTCTTCCTTTCATTGTCCCTCTTTCAGTGCCAATTTCAACAACATTTAAAATATTTCTTTTAAACCCAAAGGATGTTAAAAAGCAAGCAGATAAAGATCATTTGATTTTTTATAATTTCTTGAAGTCATTTTTCATTTATTTGTTCAAGGCAGATATTTGCTCACTATTTTTTAGACTTTTAACAGATTTCTTTTTACTTGGGGATTCCAAATGTTCTTCTCAACTTTCAGCTGTACTCTCCCTGACTCTGACAATAGAGGGATGACTATAACCAGTGCCTCAGAAACATTTTTATTCCCAACATCCAGTGAAACAAATTAGAATGAAACTGAAAATTAGCGTCAAATGTAAGAACACACACTCAAGATGAGCATCACTCTGATTCCTCACGTGCATTTTTTTTATTAGACATGTGTCAAGTTAAAAGAGTGGAGACTTGCAATTCAGCACTGCAAGTGCAAGCCTGAAGTCCCACTTGATCTGTGAAAGTACCTGTGATTAAGCACTAAATTGGATGCTCAGAATACCCAGGTGTGACTCCAGGTCATTAGTTTTCAGTCATTCACTGGATCACTTTGTTCTCAGGTCACCTGCATGGAATAAGTAAGTCTATAAATATTTAGATTTTTAAAATCTGCTCGCGCCTCTGTCTCCACTAAATAATTCCCAGCATACCTGGCAGTCTCTGAGCTGTCTCCAAAGCTGCCACCACTTTGGCAGGGCTCAATGTTTGACTGCCAGGTCTGCCCAGGACACATCAGCAGAGCTTTCCTCCATCGTGCATCTCTTGGGGGGGCAGAGTGATGAGCACACTCAGAATGAGAACACTGATTTTCTTTTTCAGAGCTGATGATAGGCATTTTTCTGCAAAATATCAGGAGAAAGAGGAGGAGGCAGAAGAGGAGGAGGAGGAGGAGGAGGTGACACCTACTTTTATAGAGGGTGCAGAAAGATGTGCAAGACTTCTGAAAGCAGAAGGCTGGCATGAGTCAGAATCTCTTGGGGTGCCACCCTGGAGCTGAGACCCCTCTGTTTCTGCTTCAGGGGCTGTTGATGCAATTTATCCAGTGCTTACTGTAAAATGCATAGACAGGGAAATTACAGGATCATAGAAGCATAGAAAACACTGAGTTGGAAGGGGCCCATCAGGATTATTGTCCCCAGCTCCTGGCCCTGCACAGGACACCACAAAGGTCACATCCTGTGCCTGAAGGTATTGCCCAAATGCTCCTTGAACTCTCTTGTGCTTGGTGCTGTGGCCACTTCCCTGGGGAGTTGTTCCAGTGCCCAACCAAAATATTTTCTTGATACTCAACCTAAATCTCCCCTGACACAGCTTCAGGCCATTCCTTTGTCCTGTCACTGGTCACAGGAGTGTAAAGATTGGTACCTTCCAGTCATCCTGCAGGACATCACTGTGCTGAAGGCACCAGGACATTGTGTCACATTGTTCTTTCCTCTGTGGGTCTGTGATGGGAGTTACATTTGGTTTAACTGTGCTTTACCTTTATGCACCAGTTTTATGTAGGTTGGGGCCCTCTGAAATTGCAGAAAGTTTTTCCCCATCGAGGAAACATTTTCAGTATCCTGCCATCACTACCGAAAATAATTAAGAGGAGAAAAAAAGCTTGTCTTACTCCTGCTTCACAACAACTTTGATGCTGAAGAAGGGATTTCTTGAGAATACCTAATTAAAAATAGCGGAAAAGGGCAATGAATGAATTATCCCTCTAGTTTTATGAAGTCAAAAAATAATCAGTGCCAAATTAAGAAGTTATCTTTTGTATAATTTTATAATTATAGGGGAGAATTTCAGCAGCCTGCCCCTGGCATCAACTTTGTCTGTTATTTCATCACTTAGACTTTAACACTCTTTTCTTTCCTATGCTAAACAGTCAGGGATTTTTCTCATTTTGGAAGACAATCAGCAAAGCTGGTAAGAGGGAAGCTGCAAATTTTTCAGAAATAATTAGTAGAGAATTTATGCATTGTCTAGGCCCTACAGTGCATGAATGAGGCTTTCAATCTCCTTGCTTTTGCAAGATATTTTTTGTTTGGTTTCACTAAACAACTCAACCCAAATGACAAAGATTACTCCAGAGGAGATCTATGTTCTGCCACATATGCAAGTCCATGAACACACATTAAAAGCATATGTGTGAGATTTTAAATCTTCTTTTCTCACCTTTGACCAGCTTTAGTCCATTTTTATGGACTTCTCATCCTGGGATCCCCATCTTCTGATCATAGTCTCCAGCATTTGGACTCCAAACACACCTTCCACTCACATCTGTTCACACTCAGCGCAGAAACTGCTGCTTTTCTCCAGCACTGGTGCCAAGCTCATCACATCTTGGGTTTGTTTCTGCATCTGGAACAGGAAACCTAAATTTCAGCTCTGTCTGGGCTGTTGTGAGCAGTGCTGGCTGCGTAAGTGAGATCTGATGCTAAAAACAGAGGCAAGTCAGAGAGAGCTGGTGTTGTGGTGCTCACTGCACAAAGGCTTAACATGAGATCAGGGAAGGAAGTTGCTACAGGAAGCCTGGAGTTATTTTCTGCATGACACTGAAGGGTTTTATACACCACTGGTCTTTGCTTGGAAGTTCTTGAATTATAGCCAAGTGAGTTATGAGATCTTACTAATATGCAGAGCCAAATAGCTCAAACAAAGCTATTATGGTAAAATGAAACATTTAACTTTATTTACCAAGATTCTATACATTAAACTCTAGAAATGCCTTTTGAAAAGATGTACTTGGGTGTGTTGCCAGTATTACTATGTCAAATCTATTTCATGGATCTCTTGAATTTTTACACTCCTATGGACAAAATGTTGAACCACACTACATTGGCCACACCAGGCTGTGTGCCACTGCAGCACACAATAAATATTTTGGAAACTGACACCAGATGCATTAGTCTGACTTCAAAACAATTCTGTTTTGTAAATGAAGCTCACTTTTTATCATTAGGTGACCATAAAATGGATGGAAATCAGCAGCTGAAAACAATTCAGAAGACAGCTCTCATTTTCAAAATGTGCTCCCCAAATGAGATGCTTTGCCCATACACAAAACCAGGTTAAGCAGGGGCAAGATAAATGAGATTAATGTTATTTGAATTTTTGAATCGTGGTGAATCCTGGAGTTCCTTTGAGATCAAGACCCATTTCTGTGCATAAAACATTCTCCACTATGGAGAATTTACAGATTAAGCAGAAAAGACTTCAAAAAAAAAAACAAACAAAAAAACAAAACCAACCAAACAAACAAACAAAAAAAAAAAAAAGAGAAATTGTTTTGGACCTGGGAAAATAGCTGGAACAACCTTTGAAGGCTTCACAGTTATCTGGCAGGAAACCTTGGAAGCCAGTTCCAATGCTCCTAAATTTCCAAACCACTGTCCTGTCATCCAGAGCATAAATATCAATTTTATTACCATACCAGCCATGTACCACTGCCATTTGCTGGCTGCCATGCACACACGATGACAAAGAAATTAATGGAGTAGAATTTTTGTGCCAGAGCTAAAAATTCTGTGTCTGCCTGACCCCCACAGCTCCTTCACCAGTTTTTCTCCGTAGATGTTACGTGAGTAGATGGAGAGTAAAGTGGTTTCTCAAAAACTCAAATAATTCCCTAGTCTACCAGTCCAAATGTTAAGTTCCCAATTAGACATTTTGGTTTTAAAATGGCTGGGTGTGGGGTTTTGCATTGTTTGGGGGTTTTTGTTTGTTTGTTTGTTATCATTGGTTGGATTAGTTTGTTTTATCTGTTATTGTTTTTAGAGTATTTTTTTGTTTTCTTGTTTGAGTTTTTTTTTATTGAGGTTTTTGTGGGGTTTTGTTGTTTGTTTTCTGTAGGTTTTTTTTTTCTTGGTTGGTTGGGTTTTTTGGCTTTATTTTTAGTTTTGTTTTGGGCTTTTTGTGTTTATTTTTTTGTGCCATTCCATTTTGGGGTTTGTTTGTTTGTTTCTTTGTTTCGGGCTTTTTTTGTTGGTTTTTGGGTGTTTTTTGGGTTTTTTGGTTAGTTTTGATTTCTTGATTTTGTTTTTGTTTTTGTTTTTGTTTTTTTTTTTTTTTTTTTTTGTTTTTTTTTTTTGTTTTTTTTTTTTGTTTTTTTTTTTTGTTTTTTTTTTTTGTTTTTTTTTTTTGTTTTTTTTTTTTGTTTTTTTTTTTTGTTTTTTTTTTTTGTTTTTTTTTTTTTTTTTGTTTTGTTTTGTGTTTTTTTTTTTTTTTTTTTTTGAGGTTTTTCTTTTCTTTTCCCTGGACATATCCTAATTATTTTGTTTTATTTTGATGTACATGCTCAGCAATAAATTTTTCATGTTTTTCATGCTTTTCATCCTTCCAGCACAGAAAAGAATTATAGCAACAGAAGCCAAATTCAGATTCAAGAAACTAAGGATTCATGAAAGATAAGACATTATTCCTGATATTGCCATGTACCTGTGGGGGGAAAAAAAAATATGAGAATGATAAAGCACTAGAACTCGTTGCCCAGAGAAGTTGTGGATGTTCCATCCCTGGAAATGTTCAAGGCCAGGCTGGATGGGGCTCTGAGCAACCTGAAATAGTGGAAGGTGTCTCTGTCCATGGCAGAGGGCTGGAACTACCTGATTGGGGTGAAGTTAATGTCTAGACTTCATCCAATGTATTGGGTAGACCTCTGTAGGATAGTAGAGAATTATATATTTATTTTATGTGTTCATATATTGATATGACTAGCAAATGCATAGTCATATCAATATATGAACACATAAAATAAACATATAATTCTCAAAAATGAGAAATGATAAACAGATATCAATGGTTAACTGAGGTTATCAGGGGTGATCACAACAGCCTAAATGCTTTGCAATATGAAATCCCAAGTAGATTCTCCCTATGAGTAACAACTGGTTCCCCTTCTGGCTCCTGATGTCACTGAGGGATGGCTGTAGCAATGAAGGATGTGTTGTGTTCAGTCTGGTTTGAGCTTTATCTACAGTAGGCTTAATTAAGATCCAGTGACAGAACCTCTCACTGGAGGCAATACAGCAGTCAGGGTGAACACAGCTTGGCACTCCTGAATGGATGTGTCAATCTGGCATCTCCCTGTGCATAACACACACACATTTATCCTTGAGATAACTCAGTGGTAATAAAAATTGATCCCAATAAGCTTTTAAGGTTATTTTCCATAGTCAAATCATATTTGTTTTATTAGTATTTGTAAAGAACTGTGAAAGATCTGCAAAAATGATGCAGAAGATATGCAAAAATATCTTTGCAATTTTGTGTGGATTAATGATTAATTTTGAACATCTTGGCTCTTCTCTGTCAAGCGTCACTTTAAACATACATTTAGGTGATTAATTAATTACCATAATCTCATCATTCGTGCATCATTTTGATATGCAGTGATCTGATCAATTTTATACTATGAAGTAAATTACACCTGTTCCTAAATAACATTTTTAATACATATTAAGACCAAGGGGCTGACACAATTCTAGTTTTTAGTTCTATGCACTAATTAAATTTGTTCAGCTCAAACTTAAACATCTGTGTCTGACTAGAAGATTATTTCTTTCCAGGTAATTTTTAAGGGGCAAGGAGTTGGAACGGGAATGAAGGGGAAGTTACAGAAAGGGAATCTGATGATTAAAACAAAATTAGCCGTGTTTTTTTTTCCTGTAGGGTTAACCCAGGAGGTGTCACTGTGGACTAGAATAGCTGAGCTGGTGTGATTTATTCCTGTGTGTTGCAGGAGGAAGGGAAGGTTTGATCTGGTGCCGCTGTGGAGACAGGAGGAGCAGCACCAGCCACAGAGTAATGACACCAGTGGATGAATTCAACAAGCAGAGAAAATGTGTCTGCTTATGAGTGACAGGGCAGACACAGCTCCTTTCTCACAGTTAATGTTGCTGTTACCCAGCATTTCCATCTCTGCAGCTGACTGAGCAGAGATGTGACTGAATTTCCTTCCCAGGGCCCGAGTGCTTTCCTTATGAGCTGTGTGTGTGAATACCTCTGAGAAACTCTGGCTCTGCGTGGCTGGCTGGTGGCTCTCTGCTGGCAGAGGGTCCTGAGCCTGCCCCTGACCCCTTTTATATCTGCACCCTTCTCAATTTATTATACCCAGCATTCCCAGGACTGAGCTTCCAACAGTTTTAAACTCAGAGTCGTAGAAAGGTTTCTGAATACAAAAGACAAAACACACAGGTCAGTCTTGACCCTACATTTGATGTCAAGAGCATCCCAAAGCATGATAGACTTAGAGACTGTGTCTCAGCCAGGGAACTAAAATAGTGGCTGATTTTATATGGGTTACAGCTCCAGCACTGGTTTCCTATAAATAACTCACAGATGTCATTTGAATTACAGTCTTCAGCAAATAAGGGGGCTGCAGGCATACCCAGGAGCCTGTTAACAAGATGACAAGCTTCAGGCATCTAATTGCTTTAGCTCATCACCAGTAAGACACTTGCAGTCCTACAGCTAATCTGACCAGCAATTGACTGAAAATTGAATCTAAACCAGGAGGGTTATTTAACTGACTTCAAAGGCCTGCCCACTTCCAAAAAGAAACCCCAACCTTCTATCTGTTCAGCCAGCTGCTCTGCAAGAGAGCCAAAAGCTTTTGTGAATTTTCTTAGCACTTCTTCCTTAGCACCTGATGTCTGCACAGAACAGTCCAAATATATGAAGCTAATTGCATTTCCAAATGCGATGCAGACAGATTACTAAAATATCTTCCAAAAAAACAAAGCAAACCACCACCAGACCTTGTTCTCCTCCAGTTCTAAGAGGCAGAATAAAGGGACAGGACCAAACATGCATAATCCAACATTTTGTTATATTATAGTGGCTCGAATTACTTGCATTGATCTAGAAGCCTAAACTGTATCAAGCAGGATTGACATTTCAGGAGTGTGTGCTCTTTTTCTCTGGAAAATAACACTAAAATATTATCTTGAAACCATGAATAAAGAACTGAGTGTATCTTCTTGCACAGATGTGACAGGGATGCTTTGAAGCCAAAGTCATATAGATATGGGGCAGTGAGGAAAGGCAAATAAGCTTCCTATTTCCATATACTGCTGGAGGAGGCTCAAGTCTGCAGCTTCAGCCCTGTCCTAATAGCACTGATCTCATGGGATATTCTCCCCATCAGTGGGATCACTCAGGGAAGAGGACACAGCCCAACTGCTTCCCAGTATTTTAAAATAATAATAAACTCACGTAATGTGCTGCTGAAAATACTGTATGTTTTGAAACTTTTAAGGATAAATGTAGCAATTTAGTTTTTCCCCACAAGAGTAGGAATTTCCTGCAGTCTAATCCCTTTGTCTTGGGAATTGCTTCTCTTCAGGATAATCAAATGCATTCCTCATTTCCACTGCAAGCACCAGGTTGGGAATGCCAGCCCAGCAGAGTGCCAAGTGTGCATCCAATTTAAACACTTAAGAGGTCCAACTGAAGTGAACTGGACTTTTCAAACACCTCATGCTTATGTGTTAAGAGAATAAGAGCTACTTACAAGGACAAGAATTAGCAGGATCCTTCTCTTAGCCCACATCTTCCTAGCTCCAGCTTTGTCACAAAAAGCAGCTCATCAGATGTGCTCCTTTCATATGGCTGCCCTATTCTTAAAGCTTGAGGAAATTACGCTACAAATTCATTGAAATCCTTTGTTGCTTTCAGTGACCATGTAAACCCTGTTCTCTATTCACAGTGAGGAGCTAAAATGGTAAACATTCTGCCTCAAAGAAATTAAGATATGTAAACACATTCATTCCCCATCAGCAGGCTTAGCCTGTGAACCCAGAGAACATTTATAAATCCATAGAATTGCACAATTGTGTGCTTTCCTTTCCAGCAGTGCAAACTTAGGTTCACTCATTTTCATCATTCTCAGACACACACAGATATTCAGCACAATGCCTTTGGTACACTGTGCTGCTCTGAGCCTCATTGTCACCTTCCACACTGAGCAGCTGACACTCTTTAGAAAAAGGAAAGGACACAGAAGAAGCTGTAAAATGTTTATAAAGAATGGGTATGGTCAAAACTCTTTGATATAAAAAATAAACCATTATATTTAGTAAATGTTTCACTTGCTGGTAGAAAAGTCTCTTCAGGGCAAGAAGAAAGCAAGAGCCTTTCTCTCTTGCTTGTAGACTTCAATGGAAAAAAAGGGAAGAAAGCTTCCTTCAGGTTTTTAAAGTTCCTAATAAGAAGTGTTTGAATGTCTATTGTAATTTGAACAAATGTCTTATTGTCTAAATAAAACAGACTCCACAAGAAACACTTCCTCTATTATGGATTTTTCAAACGCTGAAGGTGATTTTTCCCCTCTCTTGCCTGTATCTGTTGTCCTTCCTTCAATATTAATACTGACACTTCTCTATTAACTCATTAAGCACTTGTGACACTGGATACAAAGACTCCATAATTACTATCCCTGCAATTCCACTTGAAGATTTCCACCAAGGCTGAAGTGTCTTGTTTTAGACACCGTACAGACAAAGGAAAAAACAGTCCTTGTCCCAGAGAGCATTGTATTCAAAAGGACAAAGCTGACAAAGCCAACAAAGCAAACAGAGCCAACAAAGAAAGAAAAAAGACTTAAATAGATTTTTCCAAGATCATGCAACAAGGTTGGGTTTCTTGTTTGGGTTTTGTTTTTGGGGTTTTTTGGTGTGATTATTTTTTTTTTTGGTTTGTTTTTCTTTTCAGAACGGAGGTCAAACCCAGTTCTGTTGACTTTCCATTAGCTTCTCATCTGCCTCTTCATAATCCTATATAATTAATCTCCATCTATTTCAGAGTGTTTGCACTCTCAGGTCACATTCTTCCAAATGGCTTCTAATGGTCAGGTGACACCTTATGGAGCTCTGACTTGCAAGGGCTGGAAAAAAATAGGGAAGAAAAAATAATTCAAGGAAGTATTAAACTTTGACAGTGTCCAGCCAAAAAAATACACTGTTGTCTTATTATTTTACAGGAAAGAAAGAGTCCATCTCTTAAATAATAGAAAATCCTAAACTTCTATAAATTTAGCAAAGTGTTCTGCTGCTGTGCTGCTCATCAGTATCACTGCATTGCCATGGGCAGGGGCACAGAGGGAGCTCCAACCTTCAAGGATGTGAGGTCAGCCCTAAAAAAATGTGGAGGTTTTGGAACGAGTATATTGGGACTAGGAGTTTTTGTTCAGCTATATGTTAAGTACAATTTTAAATATTTAGTTCCCTGTTCCCACTGTTTCTAAGCAGATGGGCTGCAGGTTGTATGTGGCTTTGTGGAGATCCCTGTATTTCTGACTCTTCATCCACCATCATTTGTCAAAGAAACTCAGGATAACACTTGTCAAACAAACACCTCTCAGCAACTGGGCAATTAACATTCTTTCCTTACAGCCAGGATCTTTCAGTTTGAGATGCTCATGACCTCATTTTTTTTCTCCCAGTCTGTGAGGTGAGAGGTACCTGAAACATGCAGTCAAGCCCTGGGGAATGGCTGGCCATGAGGGAAACACCAGGATGCTTTCCTGTGCCAGAGCATTCAGAGTTAGACCTTCCTTATGTAATTGCAAAATAGGAAAACCAAAATAAACAATAAATTATTATTATTATTATTATTATTAATCACCTACATCATAAAAGTTTCTTTACAATAACAGTCCTCTTTCAGCATGAAAGGCTGAGGGCTGAGGTCTGTGCCCCTGATCTGACAAAGTTTAGGAGCACAAGTTCTTCATCAGTATTTCAGAACGCCATGAGTTGATGGGACTTGCTGAGTGGGGGTGCCCAAAACCTGAAAGTACTGAGCTGATTGTCTCTTGGGTCTTTCTCTTTGAACTAATTCTACTCTTTGGCTCTTTTTTACCTATAGTGGCCCTCCCTTAACTTTATCATTATTCAAAAAATGAAACTAAAAAAAAAAACAAAAACAATTGGATTAATGGGACTGATTGGTTTCCACTTGTTTCCCAAAAGAAGGGAAAGAAAAAAGTACAATTTTGGCTTGGCATCTTTATTTCCTATTTTCTTGAGACTTTTGCTACAAAATAATACCATTGCATATGTTACCATCTGGGGAATGGTAAATCACTGCTTTATGAAGTCCAAAAGTGTTATTATTCAATTTTAGAAAATAGAATTGTAAAATAAAAATCCTTCCCAAGCAAAAGAGCACTGGAATCATTTCTAGAACTCAGTGTAAGTAATACAAGACTTCATTTTGATATACAGGGAAGGGATATTTATAACAGCCTGGCCAGATTGCAAACAGATGTTGGTAGAAACTCAATCTATTATTAAATTAATTTACCTTTTTACCCTCAGGAGACTGTAGAACACAAAACAGATATATTTAATAATAATAAGGTTTTCCAAAAAGGTTCAGCACTGGAGTACATACAGTATGACAGTGCCAGAACCATCTTCTTCTCACAGCTCTGGATATAATTGATTAAATATCCCAGCCCTAAGAGATTCTAGTTGCAGATGGTTTCAGGAGCAAGAGATTGCCTGGGGAGGAACTATGGGAAGTTTATAAGGAGAAAACAGATGAACCAGCAAAGCTGATGTTACCCTATCCATGTCAATGTCCCAGCTGATGGACAAGTGCAATCCAGTACGGATTGTGATATCCAGGACTAAAAAAGAGGTTTCAAAGGGGTGCCTTGCCTATTGGCACGGGAAAAGATTTGTCTTTGGTCATGGAGTGGGAATGGTGCATGATTCTGTTGAGCATTTCTGGGTGTTTGGGAAGAAATCGCTTCTGGTGAGAAACTGAGCTGCAATTTGTCACTTTTACTGTTCTTTAGGATAAAGTGGAAAAAAATCACAGAAAATTCAAAGGTGTTTAAGGATTGATTTTATGTCTACCAGAATGTGATTGTCAGGTTATAGCAACATTCTTATTGCAGGTGTTCAAGCAATGCTGAAAGAAAATGTAAATATAATGTTTAGTGAACAGCCAGCTTATAGAATTAGACGAGAAACTAGCAAATAATGGTGCATAAGCCTGTTTGCTCAGCTGGCACAAGCCTGGTGTGAGCTGGGCAGCAGAATAAAGCATAGAATGGAGGATCATGTAGGTTGGAAAAGACCTGTCAGATCATTGAGATGAGCCATAAAAGAGACCTTTAATTTAGGAGTAGGGACAGAAATATCTGTTAATGTGTTAGAGCTACAGGTGCCCTGCCTGGGTCATTATGCAACTCAGTAAATAACCCACTAAGGTAGAGATTCCCCTGAGCACTGTGTATTTTCTGACATGCTGGTGTAGCCAGTACAGAGTGGGGTTCACCCTTTGGGCACTGCTTGCAGTCTGCATAAATTGGAAAGATTGGATGCCAGGTGCCCACCAAGCCTCTCCATCACTCCATTCCCCCTTCTGAGCTGGACAGGGCAGAGAAAATAAGATGGGAGACAGCTTGTAGGTTGAGATGTTTACTGAAATTCAGATAAATTTACTAAAGCAAAAATGAAAGGTTGTGCATGCACAGGAAAAGCAGGGGGGGAAGCATCAGCAAGTGATGTCTGACCACATCCTGTGAAGTAGGGCTTCATCATGTGGAAGGTGCTCCAGAAGGTAAACACTGTAAATAATAATTTACAATTCCTTTTCTTAGATTTTATGTCAGAGCAGATGTCACATGGAATGTCCCTTGGGTCACTTTGTGTCCTGTCCTGGCTGTGTCCCCTCACAGGACCTTGTCCACCCCCAGGCTGCAGGTGAAGGGGGAATGTTGGAGCTCTGCCCAGCAGCTCCTAAACACAGGAATATTATCAGCACCTTGCTGGGCACCAGAGCACTGTGAGGGCAGCTGGGGGGAGAGGAGCTCCAGCTCAGCCAGGCCCAAAGCTGCTCTGAAAAGCAAAACTCAGCTTGGAGTGATTCTTGCACTCGGGAGTGCTGCTTCCTAAGCAGATGCCTGTTGCAGACATCTTTTATGGAAAATCCTTTCCTTAGGATTTTTCCTCCTGAGAAGCTGAGAGGCCTCAGGAACAAAATGTAAACAATGGTTATCTGCTGCTGTGGAATGCAACAGGTAGATCTGTGATTGGCCCATGTCAGATGTTTGTAATTAATGGCCAATCACAGCCCAGCTGGCTCGGACAGAGAGCCTGAGCCACAAACCTTTATTATCATTCTTCCTATTCTATTCTTAGCTAGACTTCTAATTAAATCCTTTCTTCTATTTTTTAGTATAGTTTTAATGTAATATATATTGTAAAATAATAAATCAAACCTTCTGAAACAGAGCCAAATCCTCGTCTCTTCCCTCAACCTGAGACCCCTGTGAACACCGTCACAGTTGCCTAAGGGGAGTGGATGCTTAACCCCAAAATGCCAGTGGGATGGGAGCTCATTTCCAGTTTTACTCAGCTGGATCTTTCAAAACTATTTTATTGATCCCTTGGATTGTGCTAGTTTACGAAGTATGAATGTAAATACCATAGTTGGGACATCTATGCTGCCCTCTGTGGTTTTGCACTTGTAATATGTTTTGCCAGGAGTCCCTTTAAGAGCTGGAGATTTAATTTGAACTGAGTTCTTGAAAAGTGATACAATGTTTCTGAAGGGCTGTATATGGCAATGCTGCAGGGATGAAAAAATAAATAAAATAAATAGTTTAAAATGTTCTTGGCTAGGAATAGGACAAAAGTGTATTCTGACAAGTAATAAGATTTTAAAGATAACATTTGGGCTGTCAGGAAGGGTTTTTATTTTAATGAAGTGATGACTAGGGGCCAAGCTCATTATTTCTATCTTTCTTACAAGTCTGAGAAAAATCCTTAAGGAAGACAGAAGTGGGAAACTGTTTCCTCTCTTTTCTTCCTGCCAAACAGGGAAGGATGAGAACTGAGCCTTGAGCCAGCTCCCTTCAACCTCTGAGCTCGCTCCAAGAGCTCAGGCCATCAGCTTTATGAAAACCTGGGAGCTGGAAGCACCTCTGGAACCAAAACCTGGTACTCCCATATCCTCCTGCCTAGGCAGAGCATAGAGGGCTTGGAGCCCTGTGCAAGCAGCTTTTCCAGAGAGCCATCACCACCCTTGGCTCCATTCAGACTGGATTAATGGGACATCAGCCACCTGGTGCAGCTTGCACCTCTCTCTCTGTCCCAGCGTCCTTTCAGTAGTTGCTTATGTCTTTGTCTCTTTCTTTCTTTCTTTCTTTCTTTCTTTCTTTCTTTCTTTCTTTCTTTCTTTCTTTCTTTCTTTCTTTTCTTTCTTTCTTTCTTTCTTTTCTTTCTTTCTTTCTTTCTTTCTTTCTTTCTTTCTTTCTTTTCTTTCTTTCTTTCTTTCTTTCTTTCTTTCTTTCTTTCTTTCTTTCTTTCTTTCTTTCTTTCTTTCTTTCTTCCTTTCTTTCTTCCTTTCTTTTTCTTTCTTTCT
>NW_005054543.1:91069-94872 GCF_000277835.1 Geospiza fortis | reverse complement strand
TCTTTCTTTCTTTCTTTCTTTCTTCCTTTCTTCCTTTCTTCCTTTCTTCCTTTCTTCCTTCCTTCCTTCCTTCCTTCCTTCCTTCCTTCCTTCCTTCCTTCCTTCCTTCCTTCCTTCTCCTTCTCCTTCTCCTTCTCCTTTCTTTCCTTCCGCCACTTCCTTCTGCCACTTCCTCCACTTCCTTCCTTTTCTCTGTGCCTGAACTCTGTGAACAGAGCTCCCATGTCCAGCATTGACTGTATTTTGGACTTTTTCATTCCAGCCCTGTGCTCCCAGGACTGGTGAGCAGAGCCTGTAGGGTGTTGCAGTGCGACAGTGTTCACAGGGATCCGAGGATCAGGGAAAAGATGAGAATGTTGACTCCATGTTTCAGAAGGTTTGATTTATTATTTCATGATATATTTTATATCAAAACTACACTAAAAGAATAGAAGAATAGAATAGCCTTCATTAGAAGGCTAGCTAAGAATAGAAAAAGAAAGAATGATAACAAAGGTTTGTGACTTGGACAGAGAGCCTGAGCCAGCTTACTGTGATTGGCCATTAATTAGAAACAACCACATGAGACCAATCACAGATCCACCTGTTGCATTCCACAGCAGCAGATAATCATTGTTTACATTTTGTTCCTGAGGCCTCTCAGCTTCTCAGGAGAAAAAATCCTAAGGAAAGGATTTTTCATAGAATGTGTCTGTGACATTGCAGTTTGACTTGCACTCATCTGGAGTGAGCTGCTGCTGCCCAGGAGCTGCTTCTTGCACAGATGCCATCCTGGCAGCCCAGAAACACTTCAGACAGTATTGATTATGATCATCAGGAGTAACAATGGGCAGTTCATGGGACTGGGAATGATCTTTATATTTTGAAAATGCTAATTCCTTCTCACTGCCATTGATTAGTGCAGTTTATCAGCTCACTAAGACCCAAAATCTGAATAATCCTCACACAATTTTAGAAGAGGAAACAATAATAAAAGCTTCGTTGTTTCTTCAGAATTGTGGGGTTTTATTTTAATAATGTAATGAGCCCAGGAAGACCTATGTTCCTATTAGAATATAAAATAAACCAAATGGAACCATTTGTAATCAGGACTTTGTCTGAGCAATGTTCTGTCTGTATCACCCACTGCCTGTAAGATTGTGTTCCATTATATTGCAGAGTAATAGGAAAGAAACGAAACTATTTGCATCAACAATAATGCAACCAATTTTCAAGACTTGCATGTCAAAAATCCATTATTCCAGACATGATTACCTGGAACTGCCAATAACAACTGTCACCAATTACACTTTTTTACAATGTAGCAAGATTTTCAATTCTCTTTCCCCACTCCATCTCTTCTTCCTCTTTCTTTTTGTCTTTTTATTTTTTTTTTGTCTCCATCACTTAGATTAGAACATCACATTTAGTACAAGAAGCAGATGCTAATATGGAAAGACAGAACATCTCAATTTTCGCACTGTTAATTCAGCTTACTGAGCCAATTTCACAATTCTCACATTCCTCTAGTCCTAAGAGAAAATGCTAATTTAGATTGTTAAAACTGACACAGGTTAGGGTATAAAGGATAATTAGCATAAGATCCTACACAAAGTGTTTTTAGCACCATTAATCAGCTCCCACCTATGCATACACATTTTTAGACAGAAATGGTGTTGAATAGTTCTGAAAAAAAAGCCCCTAAAATATTCTGTAATCCTTAAAATAAAAACCCTAAACCCCCCTGTAAAATTTGGTTGGAAGCAGTTTCCAGTGAAAGCACCTAGCAAGCAGCTAAAACAGATTTTTATTTTACACATGAGAATTATTAAAACTCATAAAAGCATTCTAGAAAAAAATACTTGCATGATTTTTAAGATTGTAGGGGATATGCTAAAATGCAGGAATATGACAAAATGGTTTAGCTAGTTTTTTCACTTTCTCATCCCAGAAAACTTGGTCAGAGTTACACAAAAGAATGTAATTCTGCATTTCACTCCATTTCATTTATACACATAAATTTCAACCAAATTAGGTTTTCATTAGTACAGACCAGTTTCATTTTCCTCGAAAATACTACTTTGGATGGAAAAATCCAATATAATTTTAGAAAGCTTCATCAAGAAGTATATTCTACATAAAATTTATGTTACAGTTCATATGAATTATTTTTAAGTATATATTATATTATATTATATTATATTATATTCAATTATATTATCACCAAAGGGATTATATGAACTACACTGGAAAGAAATCCCAAAATTAATAAATCAAATAAAGATACTAGGAATATTAGGTTAGGAGAGTGGAATTTTACAATTTGGGTGACTGTCTTGTTGATCATTATATCAAGTTCCATAATAAAACAGTGTCTTTCTTAGTCAGAAAAGCACAGAAGTAAAAATTCCAGCTGCCAAGGACAGAGAGTTTTAGGCATTTTAATGCTAAAGCAGACAAGTCAAGTAATTATTGTCTCTAATTGGCACTTCCACAAGATGTAACAATTTTTACAGTACCCACATACAAGTGGCACTTAAAAAGGTGAGAAATTATTTCCTGCCTTGAGAAAATGAAGAAAAAAAAAAAAGAAAGGAAAAAAGAAAATCACATGCTTTTCTAATCCGAGCTTTGCAGAGGGAAAGACTGGCCAAGCACTTCAAGGTCTGAATCAGCAAATCACTTAAGCACACACTGCATTTTAAGCATGTGCATATTAACACTTGCCTAAAATGCTATTTTTATTCTGTGGCTGGCACTCTTAACTGCTTTATTGGTTCTGTGTGTGCCCAGTTTAGGTGAACATCCAGTTTTGGATGGGATCCAGCTTCAGATTTTGATGATTAATTTTGATTTTGCAGGGGCTTCTGTGGGAGCAAGAAGGATTTACTGCAGTTGCACCATGTAGCACAGACACAGGGCTGATTCAGCTGCCTACCACACATCTAAGGGCACTGCAGGTAACTCAGGTCATCTTGACACCTAATTCCTGCTAAAGAGGGGCCTGAGCCCTGAGTCACATCTGCCAGCCCTACAGATCTCAAGGGGTTGTCATGTTAAGTGTTGGTAGGTACATAATTTAGCAATTCTAAGTTATTTTCCAGTACAGTCAGAAGGGCTTGGATGAGTTTGTCCTTATTCTGACATGTACAGCCAATTCAGAGACCCACTTGGAGCTGCTCCTTCAGGAGGCAAAGGCCCCTGCATGTCATGTGTCATTTCTGTGAGAGCCACAAGAATGTCTTAAAGACACTCGAGCATCTCAAATAATGCTAAATGCCTGTGTGGTCAACAAAACCGAGCTCAAAGATGAGAGTTATACAGCTGGTCCCTCAGTTGACAATCTGAAGAGCTTTATAGGCTCTGTAGACAAATGTCAGAGTTCAGGACATCCCTCTGGCTGTCCTGGATTGCCAGGACCCCTGCCAGGGGGCCCAGAGACCCTGGCACAGAGCCCAAGACACCTGTGATTTTGATTATGACCCATGGAAAAAGTTACCAGCCTTATATGAGGATCTGCAAGCCACAAAAGTATAAGTAGAATAATAATTAGTTTGCCATGATGTGGAAAAATAGATTTTTTGGGGTTTTTAGAATGGGGGTTCAGGGGGCAAGATGGAGGGATCTGGGCGTGTCCAGCCTTTCTCCTTCTTCTTGGTCTCCATCTTCTGCTGTGATGTTGGCACTTTTAGATTGGTTTAGAGTAGAAGCTCACTGTCTGACATAGGTGATAGGTATTGGAAAGTGATTGTAAACATTGTACACGTAGTTTTTTAGTCTAAAAAGATAACATCACCCCAAGGGTGTCCGTGTGCCACTGTCTG
>NW_005054543.1:86090-91059 GCF_000277835.1 Geospiza fortis | reverse complement strand
CTGCTGAACAGACCTCAGCAGGCCAGAGAAAGAATTTTATAGACAAGATACAATAAACAACCTTGAGACTGAGAACTGAATAGTTCTGACTCCTTTTTCCACAGCCAGGCTGGGAAAAGAGACTTTCTAACGTGTCTGGGGGTCACTCTGGCCAGCTAAAGCCCCGAGAGACAAAAATGAACCTGTTCAGTTGTGAGCACTACACCTCATCTGATGCTGGAGCTGCATCCAGTCCTCAGAGATACATCCACCCACCTGTGAGCAGACATCTGGTGCCATTTCGGGTGCCAGGGGCTGTGCAAGGCATCTGCACAGACCTGGCAAATGTGATGCAGAACCTGAGGGAGACCTGTGACCTTTAGGAATGGTAACTGGAGGCCAGCACACAAGTTCAAGAAAGGAATTGAGTTGAATGCCATATTAAGAGGCTTACACTGCAGCATTCATTAATGCACCGAGGTAAATCAGACCTGAGCAATCAATAGCATCACTTTCACCAGAGGTGCAAAATCAGAGAAGGACTCTAGGAGAGGAAAATGTACAAATCAGAGTTCACAAAGTACAATTCACCTCTCCAGCTGTTTGTAGGGTAGGATAGATTTTCATTAGACAAATGTTTCTGGGGAAATAAACATAGATGTAGTTGAAATGATTGAAGGAGTTTTTCACTCTTTTTTATAGCCTACCAAAAGAAACAGATCTCATCTCCCAAACCCAGAAATCTTTATTTATCAGGAGTAATCTATGCTCCAAGAGACTTTTTAAATGCCATGCAACTCCTTTGTTCATTGTAAAGAAGCTCTTATTGACCACAAGTTCAGCTTCACAATGGACAGTGCACAAAGAACAGACACTTTATACTGGAACCTTAATAAATATAATTATGAGGTCTGTGCTGAAAGAAAGAATAAATCATCAAACTAATTTACACATTGAAGTTGTTAGTGTGGCAAATAAAGCCAAAGGAGGAAATTCTCAATGTATCCAATGCACACTAGCCTGGCTGGCCCACACAAACCTAAATTTATTTCAATTGCCATGTACATTGGCCCATGATGGAATTAAAAATGAGTACTGTCCAGTCTGTTTCTTTTTGTTTGTTTTTTTTCCCTAGTGAACAGTGAATTTACTGACTTACTGAAAAATAAAGCTTTGAAAAAGAAAAATAAATCTCTGGAAATGCAAGCAAAATCAGTAATTATTTTCAGCCATGAAGGCAATGAAAAAGAGCGTGGGCTCTTTGAGAATGTCATATTATTTATTTTACGATTTAAAAATGCATGGTTTTACTTTCACCAGAATGAACTGACTTCATGTTTTGGAAGATTATCTTATACTTAAGCAAATCATCTACACTGACAGAAAAAGATCAAGTAATGACATCAACTAACCTTAGAAAGAAAATAAGTAAATTTATGCATTTGTATTGATGAAACACTTGAGCAGAAAAAATTGTGCACTTTTTTTTAGTTTTGCTGAGACATTTTGCTGTAGTAAATTCCCCCACCTTTTTTGTGTGGTTTGGCTACCAAACAGAAAAGAAACTGAATTATTCACCCAGCTCCAGTGCCAACAAGTATCTCGATTAGTGTTAAGTATTGTAGTTTTTTTTTATTCAGCCATATGTCCACTTTGGCTAGGATTGAGGCCAGCTGCTAATTTTATACAAGACACAAACAGATGCTGGGTAGCAAATCTTGATGTCTCCTTGCCTAAGATTAAAACTATCCATTTACATGGAAAATTCTTCCTTTAGTGATTGCTGCAGGTCAACCATGCCTATGGTAATGACCATTTCAGATAAAACCACCTTTCTAGACCTGCTTTCATGGATGTTTTTCTTTTGACTTCCTCCTACATGGCTCACAGAGGAGGTAAATATCCACAGGCGCATACCTGAGAAACAAGATTTTTTTCATAGACTTTTCACAAGCAACTCCCTGGATTCTGTTTCCAGATGGAATATGAAGGCGCTCAGATGCCTTGAATAGATTTTCATATATGCTGGTCCTTTGCCAACAGAAAGACCTGGAAACAGAAGAGTTCCTGAGTGGATGCAGCATCCAGAAATATTAAGCCATTAGGTAGATCAATTTCCTTCTCAGCCACCTGCTTGGGGATTTTGTACAAACATTGCCCCCTGCACACTGTGGTACACAGACCATTTGTTGTCTTGAAAAACTCATCGCAAAACTACTTATCCTTGTTTATGTAGACCATAAAACTCTCAAATTCTACTTTTTTCTAGTGCAGGACTATCCTGGGGCTAATTTCCCATTCTCTCTGTTTGAAATCACCTTGTAAAAAAGTCCTTTTTTTTCCCCCCTGCAAAAGCTTAATGCTCAAGCTTCCAGAAGAAACAAGCTATATAATGGTGTTTGGCTTGCATATCTCATAACTAAATGCTAATTTAAACAAATGCAAAAAAAAAAAAAAACCCTAGATGTGTTTTGGGTATTTTTTTTTGGGAGCGGGAATTTGTTTGTTTGTTTGGCTTTGGGTTTTTTTTTGTTTGTGGGGTTTTTTGGGGTTTTGTTTGGGTTTTTTGTTATTAAAAAAGAGCTACTCTGCTCTGGAGCTGACACTTTTAGGGCTACACTGATGTGTTAATTTCTCTGGAGCTGACACTTTTGGGACTACACTGATGTGCTAATTTCTCATAAGTATGGATTTGGTGCTTATCTCTGTAAAGAATATATAGAATGATAACGTGATTGTGCTTCACTGTATGTTCAGCCTCATGCAAAAGTCAAATCCACTGCCTTTTTCTAAATTACTTCCTCTCTTGATATATGGACCTTATTTACAGCCTCCCTTTGTGCAACCATAACGCCATCACACAGGGCTTAGGTTCTGAAAACCGTAGCAATTGCCTGAAAATTGATTTGATGTCTTTTGCCCATCCCTCCCTCAGGTCCCTCAAGACATTTTAATATGAGCCATGACATTATGATGGATGAAATCTGGCATTTTACTGTAGCAATGCTACTCCCATGTGGAAAATAACAGCTTGTTCAAAGCCCATCTTCCAGCCAGATTTAGGATATACACTAAGCCACATCTTCAGTCTCCCCCTTCTCTCTACTCTTTCACAGTATCCTTTGCAAACAGCTTCATTTTGTACATCAACCTGTCTCAGCAGCAGATTCCTGCTAATCCTTTACACCCTGTGTAGCTACCTCAGGGCTACAGCTACACCCTTTCCCTCCCCAGACTCTCTTGGACAAGCAACACACACAACTAATTCAGCTAATTCACTGGTAACTACCTGAACAGAAAAGGAATCAGGTTAATATGTGGAATTAATCCACTGTAAATCATCTCTGACATTGTGAAGCTCCTGGTGAACTCTAAGTGCAGTGATAACAGGCTACACACAGACTGAAGCAATGAGCCACTTCTTGTAGATGTTCATGTGCTTAATTTACCCAGCTGAAGTCCAGGCAAGGAAAAGAGGATTTTGACTTCTGGGTTCTGAGGAAAAGTGAACTCATTTTAGATAACTAGAACATTTAGGAATATCTTGTGTTCACCTGGGAAGACCTGTTCTCTCATCAATGGTTGTATTTGCTTATTTTGTTCATAAATAAAATTGTAATCACACTGGAATCACACTTATTCAAACTTAAATTCCTGAAAGCCCAAAGTGGCCATCTATTTTTGTTCATTAATAAATATGGTATAAATAAGCTGAACCCTGAGTTTCCTCCACTGACAGTGATGGGAATGCAGCATGACTAATTCAGATGTGGATGTCTCTAATGAAAAGGAAGCAGCAATACCAACCAGAACTGCCTTCCAAAACCAGCCAGGAAACCTCAGCACGAAACAACATTTTTTGCTGCAACGCAAGTATAGTGTAGGAGGCATTGCTCCATTTCTATTTTCACTGGACTTTACATGTTTTTTGTTGATTTGAACTGTTCTCACTCACTGCTGTCTACTGGGAAATGCTGTTAATTTTTAAATAGGAGAAGGAGTGTAGTGCAAAACTATTAGATTCATTTTAAACTGTTGATGTATAAAAGATGAAGGTAAGTATCAAGGAAATTTTGTAAACATTTCTGTGTAGGTTGGTGCTTAGTTGGCCATGGGATTTTGGCACCTAAAATGTCAGGATCTGCCTTCTCTCAGTAATCACAGAGGTGGTCTTCAGGGGAAAAAATGCGTTGTGTCAGGATTTTGAGGGCAGGAACAGCCCTTAGCACCCCTAGAGGGGTCCCTCTCCACCCCTGCCTCTATCCTGGGACCTGGGGCCATCACATCGTGTCCCAGTGACAGGTTGGATCACACAGCCCTACCCCACACACCAAATTCCTGCTTTCATTTGACTTCCAGCAAGGATTTGTATCTCCTGCCTAGTGTGCACATCCTGAATCTCTCACTGAAGAGATTGTGGAGAAAAAAAAAAGGAGCAGAGTGGCTGAGGAATCCAAGTCAATTAATCCCTTAGTTATGAAGAGGAGAAGAATTGCACCCCACTTTTCCATTTCTGCTGCACATTGCACTCTGAGTCAGCAATTTCCACAAGCAATCTTTTTGAACCCTAAACATTTGTACACAGATTTAAAGTGCAAATGAATATATTTGTATGTGAAGCAGATATTTACGACTTCAGCACTGAAAAATAGGGTTTTCTTGTCTCTTCTGCCTTCTAATGTACACACACTGTGAGACCAAACTTTTCATCATCATATGTTACCTTAACTGACAGTGTCTGTATGGTTCATGGAACATTATTGAACTATGTGTTGGTGGTTGATTTGATATTAAAAAAAAAAAAAGGCAAAAAAAAGCCTGAAAGGCTTTTGCCATTTGTTTCATTCCATTTTTTCCCCCTGTTGCCCTTTAGCAAATTTTTTATTTAGTTTAGCTATTTCATATTCTGGTTTCTCCTCTCCTCTTCTCTCCTCTTCTCTTCTCTTCTCTCCTCTCCTCTCCTCTCCTCTCCTCTCCTCTCCTCTCCTCT
>NW_005054543.1:32039-85665 GCF_000277835.1 Geospiza fortis | reverse complement strand
CTCTTCTCTTCTCTTCTCTTCTCTTCTCTTCTCTTCTCTTCTCTTCTCTTCTCTTCTCTTCTTCTCCTTTTCTTCTTCCTTTGACAACCTGAGAAAGTCTTGCAGCTGAATGCAGTATTAATTATATTTCAAAGCAAACCTTTTATTCATTTGGGGACAATCTGTGAAACAGAAATCTGTGACTGAAGCTGCTGCCAAGCCAATTACTGCAAAATAACTCAAATATGTCTTGACAGATTGCAATTTTTCCTATTGTTAGATTGTTTATTTTTTAGATCAAAAGGTTATGCTCACTTAAATTAGACTTGCATTTAAATATTCCATAAGTTTGTGCATGATGGATCTGTAGGTGCATGTAGAGAATAAACAGTGAGGCCACAAATTGCATTCAACTAACAATGAATATTATTGATCTATTTCCACTTCTTTTTTAGAAATCATCTACAAATATACTGTAAGTATCATAGATTCATAAATTCTAGGACTAGAAAGAAAATCACAGTCTAACTTCTTTCATAAGCAGAAGAAATCAAAAAGAGCTTCTTGCTCAGTCATTTTTGCATCAAACATTTTTACAATATATAAAAAATGTGATTTAACATCTTTTAGTAGTGGAAAATCCACTGCTTTCCCAGGTAATTTTTCTAGCAGTTAAGGATGTATTATCATCAAAAGGAAATTTCTACTCTATTTATTTATGCAATTGCCTACTCTTAAAAAAGAACAAAATCCTCCCAGGCCAGACTGTGAATCTTTGCTCAAATGTGAGAATTCCTAAGGATGCCAATGGAATTGATACTTCCAGCAGTGCTTGGTGTAAGCAAAGTGTGTACAACATGCTTTATGGATTTGTTCAGTTTCAAGTTATCTGATGAATATTTTATAGAAATATATAACAACCTATTGATTGCTCATGACATATTTGCTGCCATAGTTACTCTATTCATAAACATCCAATTGCAAAGCAAAGTAAGAGAGTTAAATCACACAGCTATTTTTGTTTCCAGAAGAAATAAAGCTTCTGCAGTGGGAAAAGGCATACATACATCTGTGCAAATACACAAACATTTTTGATCTGACTCCTATGCTAAATAAGAAACTGCATTATTACTTGTGAGATCTTTCTTCACAGTAAAATTCATCCCTAAAAAGTCCTTAGTCAGACTAACATTTGTTGAGTTTGACAGCACTGCCTGAATTCTTTTATTCTTTCTAGTTACAGCTTTATCTGTATTTTGGACTTGCTCTTTGACACCACATTTCTTCAACCCTTAACAAGCTGAGAAATTTCTGGTCAGCAGAGCAGAAAACAAAGAGATTGCTTCATGCACAGATTACAACACTGCTCCAAATTATCATCCTGATTGAGCTTTCAGATGGGGTTATTGATTATTGAACACATGTGTTAATTGCATGTGAACCTTCCAAAAATATAGAGTGTTCCACATCTGCCTCAAAATTCCCTGACCAGAAATGGAAGAATTTTGACATTAGTCTTTTTATCCAACCTAAAAAAACCAAAGAATATGGAGTTTGGCTTGTTTTGTATTCTGGCAAAGAATTAAACATTATTCCTGTTCCTGCATAAATTCATTTAGAGCTGAAGGCAAAAGTTTCAGAACTGGTGGACATCCCCAAATGCCTCTGACTTCACTGGATTCAGAGCTGAAAATTTCATCTCTGTAGCTCTGCAGAGTCCAAATGGAAGTGACATTTGGTTATGTCAGTAATAAGCAAACCTCTAACCTCCCCAAATCCTTTTTTTAATAGTTTTTTCCCTACTGAGGAGCCTTATAGAAATTAATTTGTCAAAAAGAGGAAAAGAACAATGAATAGCAAAGAATAAATTAAAAAAATGGTAAAGAAGTGTTATATTCTCCAACTGTGTAATTTTTTCCATTTTGTTCTTTTTGGATGAGCTTGAGCAATGCACAACACCTAAATCAGATCTCACCTTGCAGGGCCTCAGCTCTTTTAGAGGCTGATGAATTAATTTTAGTTTTTCTTTGAGATATTCTTTCTAAAACTGCATCTCACTGAATTTGATCTCAATACTGAGCTGTCACATCCTTCGTGGTAAAACCCCTTTACACCCCAGCCCACAACCCGAAGGACAGTGTACACCAGGAACTCTGACACTGTTTCAAGGAGGAACCATGCTTGGGTTTTGGGGTGTTTTTGTTCTTGTTGGGTTGTTTATTTTTGGGGTTTTTTGATTGTTTTGTTGGGTGGGTTTTTTTAGTTCTTTTTGTTTGTTTGTTTGTTTTTTTTTTCCCAAAGGACATGAAGCAGTACCTAGTTTGCTCTTACCCTGGAACAACAACTGATTTATAGTGGATCTTGTTCAAGGGAAATCTCAGAAAGTATTATAGAGGAGACTATGACTATATTTGTTTGCATTTTGTGGGCTGTGATTACTGCCTCTGACTGGTGGAAAAATTGACAGCTTTACATCATTCTGTTAGCCCCACTTCCCACAGCCACCTGGCATGTTTCTTTTTCTTTTACACTTTGGATTATTTGTAGTAGGATGCAGAAATGATAATCTGTCTCAATGACTGCAGAGAGGCTTAGGTGGGTGGTCCTCAAGGCACTCTATCATCTTAAAAAAAGTTACATAAAATCATCATCAACTCATCTTCGTAAGAATACTTAGAAAACATGATCCTGAAGGTGAGAGAATCTAATTCTCTCCAGATAAAATAAAGAAGGAGAAATTGAAGGTCTACAGAATGGGATTAACTCATCAACAGGTTAACTCACCCTATTTAAAGGCAATTTTGTAGTTGCTGCATGGTCCAAGAGATGGACACAGTCAGAGAGCTTGATATAAAAACTCTTGCAAGCCCTTGAATGTTGCAATCCAGCATCTGTGTTCCAAACCTGCCAAGTATAACCTCTGAATGGTCACCAGGCTATTGGCTCCAATACTAAAACATATTGAGGAGGAGTGGAAGAGGGGAAGGCAGTCCAGGAATGGGAGAAGCTCGTGCCAAGAAAGTGTCACACAGATATATAGGAGCCAATTACCTTGGTAATTGTGTTTTACCAATAAAAGCCAACATTGTGTCCAGATTCCTGTAAGATCTGCTTGCTTCACTGACAGTTTACAAGTGCAGTTAATGAGTTAATGGGAAGATACAAACTCTCATTGAAGGAGAATGACTGTATTACACAAAGAGAAAGAAAAATGTTGTGGATGTGAGGAGAAGGCATCAAATTTCACCAGAATTCCTGTAAACTCCCTCTAAGACAATTGGGTACAGAGCACCTACCAGGACAAATCCTTTATTAGCATCTGTCTATAGGATGATCATTAGGTGGAAATGCAGCTCGCTGTGGAAAGGGGCACCTGTTTAAAAAAAATAAATTATTAATGATATCCTTGATACCCACAGGCTGGTCTTTGCAAGTATAATTCCAGAGCTCTTATCAGCAAAACAAACTTAAATAAAGCTCTGATAGAAATGGTTCAGATCTGTTGGTTTAAAGAGCCACTGTCACACATACAACTTCAAACTAAAATGCCACACCTGTACTTAAAATGTTCACATGCAGTGCAAGTTGCTGGAACAAAAAGTGAAATCTAAGGTTATTAAGGACAATAATAATAAAAGTAGTGGAGATTTCTGCCATTTCTGATCCTAAAAGACAAACCCAGAGGCTAAGATTTCCACTAAACTACATTTGAGTACATTACTGATCCAAGTTACTTTTGTAACCTGCATTATCATACTACTCAGATACCCCAACTTGACATGCATTTATGTCCAAATCAAAGATTTTACTAATATTATAAATGCTATTATTCCTTTTAGAGAAAGGGAAGACAGCGAATGGAGGATGAAGTCTTAGCTATTTTTCTCATGATTATGTAGCAAAAGACAGAATTAAAATAAAATATTAAGTCTGCTTTTGTGCCTTGAACAAGACATATTCTTTTATTCTGAATTGCCCTCATGGCCTGACTTCAGACTGTTGCAGAGTCCAACCCTTCACTCTCCAGGCTCTTCCTTCCTCAGCATTTCAAATGGACAGTAAGGAAAGGGAATAAACAAAAATCAAAGGGCATTTCTGAAATAATGCAGTAAGATTGTTTTTCCTAAAAGTTACTGATTGCTACATGGAGAAGGCAGAAAAGATACTGTGGGAAAAAATTAATGATGAAGAACTTGGGAAGTTGGAATTTTGTTCACATGAAGAGCAATCATAAAGAAAATTTTCATTAGGCACCTGCTTTACAGTCTTGGTCTGCGGATGCACAAGAAGCAGGGGACACATCCAGGACTGGTGATCCAAACTGGCCAAAGGGATACCCCATACCCTATGATGTCATGCTCATATTTATGTATAAGCATATATAAACATACATCTATAAACAGGGAAATCTGAGTAGTGAGCAATTTCATTGTGCATCACTCATTTTGCATATTCTAGTTCTGTTATTATTATTGCTGTTGTTGTTGTTGCTGCTGCTGTTGTTGTTCTTGTTATTAATTATTCACATCCTTTTATATTTTGTTAAACTGTCTTTATGCCAGTTTTACTTTATTTTCCCCCATTCTTTCCCCCATCCCACTGCAGTGTGGGAAGTGAGCAAGAGGCTGTGTGGTGTTTAGCAGCCTGCCAGCTTAAACCACAACACTCGCTCAATGTAAATCATCTTTAATTATACTTATATATTCAGTCAGGGAAGAGAGACAACTCTTTTTGAAATATCACATGGAGCTAATATTTAAAAAATATTTGCAGCATATTTCTAATAATCTTTCAGTCAAAACTCCTTTGAACTAGAGCCCTAGAAACTTCACCTGTAAGAGTTTTAGATTTCAGGTATATATTTGCTTTCATTAGGAATGGGTTTGCAGGGAGGAACTGCCTTTGAACTTATCAACATCACAACTCTGAACGTGCAAATTTTCAGGTGTGCAGACCCAAGCAAGGATAACCTCATCCCCTGAGTTCCTATTTGTGATGACCAAGCCAGATGCTGCAGTAGAAGAAACCTTTCATGACAGTAGACATAAGCAAGAGAAATCTCTGGAAATCCAGAGATTAAATTTTGTTTTGCTATGTACGTATGGCCCTGGGAAGAGATTTTATGTTCCAATAATTGCTTTTTGCAAGGGCTTTTTGGAGAAAGGGTTTTCCCTGGCTTTCCACATATATTCTTGGTCTCAGTGCAGGCCTTCCTTCTGTTTTGTCCAGCTGTGTCAATCCTAAGGTCTAAATGTGCATTTATTTTGCATCCAGGGATTGAAACCCTGTATAGAACATCTCATCACCTGTTTGTGTGGGAAAAGAACATCTTGCAAAGCCAAACCAGAAAATAGCTGTGATATTCTACATATCATCCAGATCCAGGGCCACAAGTGTGGCACCTGCCACAGACTGCATCTGTTCCAGGAGATATTTGGTTACTGAAAGTCAGGGATTAATAAAACAATATCTCTACATGTTGTGTTCTGGATTTTATAAATATATAGACACGAAAATCTAAGTAGCAAGTTACTTTGTGTATTGAAGAGTTTCAATGTGTTCTCTGCATCAGTAACACATGAAAATTTATCAGAGAAGAAAGAGAATAAAGACTGAGAATAGTCTAAAGCATGTCTGATCAGGGCAAACACTATAGATCTTCAAACTGATGATATTCATGATCTGTATAACTTCAGTTTTCCACTGCATATGATATCACACCTCCCTGGGAGATGTGAGAAAATATGAAAAACTGTCTTAAATTAATAATAAGTCTATAAATATATAAATAAATATTATGTGTATATATATGGAACTAAGATAACTGTAGGATGAAGTAACTCAGAAACAGACTTAAAAGGATTTTGTTCAAACTGTATTAGATCCTTGCTCGAAATATTGAAACTTTCCTAATTTAAAAAGCAATTTCTTCCCCCATTCTGCCAAAAAAAATTCTATAGTCCCCAGCAGCTGAGACAGAGTCAGAGTACCTGTCTGTACTCGGAGTTAAATTTGCATACATAAGCTTATTGAAGCAGTGTTGAGAATATTTCTTACCTAGTGACTTGCAGGTGTTCTGTAAGACAGGATTTACTTCGTTTGCTGGATCGGCTCTCAGGCATTAAATTCCTGAAAATTAGTTTTAGTGTGAGCACTTAGCAAATATAGGGAGACACTGGTCAAGTGGCCCTAAAGCTTCTTCCTCTTTCATTGACTATCCTATGAAATGGGATTGCCTGGGAGAAATTCTGGTGCTTGGTGTTTAATGAAACCAAGTATGTGCGGTTTTATACACTTGATACTTAATTTCCATCACTGCCATTGACTTAACATTATCCTGTATTTTGTGTTCTGCTATTTCATATGTTTAATAATTTTATAGAGCTTATTGCCATAAGGTACCTTTAGATCATCTAGCCTGGCTTCTTGCATACCATAACCCATTATACTTCACATGCATGAAGCATTTTAAGCTCAAAGACTACACTTAAGTGGAAGCCTTCCAGTCTTCAGAAGACTGAATCCTGTGCTGCAGATGGAGAACAGGAGGGAACACAGGTAACAGCTGTGTCCAGGTGGCTGCAAACACAGAGAATGGATCATTTGATACTCCAGAAAAAAAGAAAAAGAACTATAAACACTTCAAGCTAATTGTGTGTGGGGACCAAACTTTCTGAGTCATGATAGACTAGCTGGAATCTTGAAGTATGAGGATTAATTTAGTCCAGTTTTAATCACTGAATTTAGATTGACAGCTTAAAAGTAAATCCTGGACAAATTCATGGCTGTGTTGCTACTGAGCAGCTGTAGAAAGGGAGCAAGTTCAACAATCTGAACATTCACCTCCCTTCTGCTTGCCAGGCTGGAAAATGGGGATAAAGCAACAGAATTCCTGTATGGAGCTCCTGACTAAGTCAGAACTAAAGATTTTGAATATTGATATTGTCATTCAAAACTGCTCAAAATCTGTGACATCTCATCTCTATACAGCTGGGTTCTGTCCTTTGCAGCCAGCTAGGGCAAAGGCTGTTCAATGAACATTTTGCCATAGCATTTGAAGTTCCAACATAAGCTCTAATTAAAAGACATAAAAATCCTCTTGCCTATCCAAGGTTTCATTTTCATGGTTCCACAGGAGTGATTTAGAATAATTCCACTTTATAGACTGTATAATAAATAAGGCCAATCTCAAAATCTCAAAACAAACTGAAGTAAGTAGGTTATAAATCTGGAGAATCTGGTCTGCAAAAGAGATGGAATTTTCATGGGTTTAATGTGTGATTAAATTATTTTTAGCTGAAGGAAAAAATAATCGTACAAGACAAATATCGAGATGCATAATTAATTTACAAAGGAGTGTACCATTCCAGAGGTATGTCATAAACCACAAAATCTGCAGCCTCTGCTCCTGCTGTGGATGACACAGGCAGGGGAGAGGGTTGCTGAAATGATTGACATCCTTGGAAGTTTTAACCCCTCCATCTTCCACCGATAATTTTAAAAATTATCACTGGAGGGGTATTAGTGCTGGAGTGCCAAGGATCATTTTGAATGTATAAACCTATTCCCAAATAAAATGGCATCTTCCAATGTGGTTTTCATTTAGTGAATGAAATCTCCCAGGCTTGAATATGACAGTGATAAAGGATAATAATGTGCAGCCATATCTTGAAATTCAATCCATTTCAGTATTCAACAAGCTATTGCCACCTGCTAGAAGAGGAAAATTCATCATTTTTCCTTACCCAATAAAATAAAATCAATAATTGTGGTGTGTTTCTTGCTCACCAGTGTTTCTTCCAAGGTATTCTAAACTGCATCTGCAATACTTTATTCTCTGTATATATAATTTTTATAATTATTTCTACTCTCATACGCACACCTGCAAAATAACATTATTTGAGAAGCTCGACTACCCTCCTCTTGCCTTCATAAATGTCTGACTGAATGCACAGGGAATTTGGGGGGTGCAAAGAAGTAAGAAATGCAACTTTACCAAGAATAAAAAAATCCTGAAACTTTACACCTGCCTGCAGTAATTGCACATTAGAAAAGAGCTGTGATTTCCAGGAGGACAAAACAATCTTTCAACACAAGAGGTAAGTGTTAACTGTGGAGTGGATGAGGTGGTGATTGAGGGCACAGCCCTGCCCTCACAGGTCCAGTGTGGGTCACTCGGATTTTGAGCCAAAGAGGAACAGGTTGAGTGCAGGTGTTTGGGGAATGAGGAGGCAGCAGATGGAAGGGCTGACTTTGCTGGTATTCCTAGTAAAATTTAGCAAAATAATTTTGGTGAGTTTTATATTTATTGAAAACTTTGTAAACACACAAATTTGCATCAAATGGAGTGAAGGTTTTCTCTTAGGGGAATTTTTCTAAAAGTATTCATGTGGTTTTCTCCAGAGTTTCTGGAAATTATTAAAGTGGGAGGTGGTGTCATCTTTGTGAAGGAGAAGGCGCTTGGGAAAGCCTTTTCACTGTGATCTGTGTGATAAACTGGAGTGGAGACCATGTCAACAAGGGCTTTGCAACAGTATTTTTACAGGGTTTCTGAGATTATTTTCTTTCCATTGCTGATGTGGAAATCATAGAATCATGGAATCATTAAGGACTAAAAAGACTTATAAGTTCATCAAGTCCTGTCATTAATCCACATTATATAATCCACTGTTAAACCACATCTCCAAGTGCCACACTGACACATTTTTTTTAACATATCCAAGGATGGTGATTGCACTATTTCCCTGGGCAGCCTATTCCAATGATTGGCCACCTTTTCAGAGAAGAAATTATCCTCCTGTGAAAATATCTAGAGGACATGAATCATGGAGTGAACCCAAAATTTGCCATCAAACTGCAGGTGGGTGACCTCTCTAGAGGGACTGAGGACTTACCATTACTCTTAAGTAACATACAGTTTCCAGAGGAGACTGGGATTTTAATATTATCTATGGTGTCATTTTACCCAAATGCAGCAACACCCATATTTTTCAAGCAAGTGACTCAATTTCATATTGCTGCTCTGAATCAGGCAGAAATGGGCAAGAATTGGAGTTATAAGTAGCTGCAGATGGTTTGTGAGTGATCAAACTGTTCCACAATGCGTCCACTTAGAGATATCTTTTAAGGCTTTAGCCTTGATTGGCACATTTGCTATTGAAAAATAGCTTAGAAAAGCTA
Source organism: Geospiza fortis (assembly GCF_000277835.1). Classification (NCBI taxonomy): domain Eukaryota; kingdom Metazoa; phylum Chordata; class Aves; order Passeriformes; family Thraupidae; genus Geospiza; species Geospiza fortis. Next base: position 76,506 of record NW_005054543.1, on the reverse strand, counting down.
TTTCTTACAAAAACATTTCATATGATTCAAAACAAAGTATGATCATAAGCAAAAGAGCAACAGCAACAATTTGGTCAATCTGAAACAATTTGCTATGATCAGAATTAATACGATGCATGTGGCTCTAAATTTGAAGCTCCAGCATTTTACAAGGAAAATACTTCTGCTGGTAACAAAATTTGTACACACATAGACTGCCAGATCTTTTCTTAAAGTCAAAGCCAAGATCAATCTTTTCTTATCTGCTTGTTAATGACATGTACACTGTGGGTAAATATCACTCACAGTTCAGAGACCTTTGATATTTAGTCTCTGCACCGTATGTGGAAATCCTGGGGATGGAATTTCATGCAATCACACTCTGTTAGGAAATTTGGATTTAGAAATTGAAAGCTTATCAACAAGGAGATACCTAATCTAAGCATTGCTAGTTCTTCTTATGGTATCTGTAGTTCATTTTCTATCCAGCTTCCTTATTCTAATAATGATATATTGACAGCTGGATTGATCTCAGCTAAGAGTCTAACACATCTGAAAATTTTCAGGGTGAGAGCAGGAGTCATCCTGACAAGTATTGAAATGTCTGCACTGCAATGCTGTTGGCTGAAGAAGGTGATAGGAATCATGGTGATGTAAAACATCCCTACACTTAATCATCATCTTTAATTACATATCAGCCTCTGACCTTTCTGGACATCACTTGGTAATTACTTCAAGGCATCCTGCAGATCATGAAATTTCCCATAAGTAGGAAAAAAATAGGAAAAAAATCATTGCTTTAGGAAAAAAATATACATTCCTTTTCCAAAAAAATAGATTTTGGATAAAGTTTCTTTCTGAAATTATCTTTATGAATGAGAAAACTACAGAAAAACACAGACTTTCAGCTGAATCTGGAAAAGACTTATAGGCAGACTTTGAGTTTCACCAGGTGGTTTTTAAACTTTTTCTGATTGAACTGTTTTACTGAAAAAAATGTTCATGCATCAAAAGGACAAAATAAGAAATCAGAAAAAATATTAATATTTTTTAAAAAGTACAAAATATGCAGAATTTTTAATCATTGAGTTATAAATAAAGATAGAAACCTTTTCTTTGAATAATGTAGACAAAAAGGTAAGCATATTTTTGAAAACAAAGAAGTGGGTTTTAAAGCTGAATTCAAACTAAAACCAAAAGAGTAGCTTAGTTAAATAAGTATCAGGTCACAAGTCTAGAAAAGGTGATTGCTACCAAGGAATGGAAGGAATGTTGCCAAGGAACACCCAGATATTGATGGCCAAAGGGAGAAATATTATAATGTACCACAAAGTCATGGCAGATATAACCAAGGTTTTTGGTAATCAGTCAGGACTTGAGTTTTAATTCTCAGACTGCTCTTAAGAAGGGTTTTTAAGTATTTTTTCTCTCACACCTGAATCAGTAAAGATTAGCTGTTTTGTAGGAGATAGAATCTCCCCAACCAGAGGTGGTTCTGTCCATTATTTATTGTCTGCATGGCCCATTCCTGTGTTTTCATTTCACAAGTAAGACAACTGGTGAAATTCATGAAGTGCAATATGTTCCGCAAAAAGACAAATGAAAGATTAAAGGCTTTATGAGTCCACTGTGGAAATATTTACAGTGGTTGTAGTGGAGATGCTTTAGTACGGTTTAAACTTCCTCCACTATGATCTAAATCCCTTTGTCATGTTTGTGGCCTACAGGGAGATTTTTTTCTGATGAATTTAGAGACTTCCAGACTGTGAATGGTTGGAAGAGCTCTAAGCAGATATGATCTCCCCATATAAGTTTAATGTATAATTAAACAAGTCACTTAATCATAATGTTCATCAATCTCCCCCCCCAGTTTCCAGGGCAGGATGGTCTGTAACACATTGTGCCTGTGATGTGTGGAAGTAATTCTTGTGATGTATCTGAATGTTTCTTTTACAAGAATCTATTCCCCTGGAAAAGTGCCCTGTTGGATAAAATTCTCCTTTTAATTATTTAGGTAGGCATCATGAGTGTTCTCAAAGTAAAAATATTGGTGTCCAAGGACATGGCTGGATAACACAATTTTTCATGATGTGTTTTGGATGTGTTCATGGAAACAGATGTGATGGTTTGCAGGTTTTTCATAGATTTCAGCGGGTAGGTTGTTGTTTTTGTTTCTGTCTTTTGTGTTTAAAAAGTGAAGATCATACTAAAGGATTCCTGACAAATGTAATGATATTTGTTACTGAAGCAACAATGGAAGTCAATAAAAAAATCCAGATTTCTATAACAGATGGTAAAGTTATAATCTTTTTATCTTAGATGCAACATGAACTTCATGGTATGATAGCTAAAAAAAAAATCTGCATTAACTTTGATATAAACAACTTATTTCAGATTAGAGATATAAACTATAAATACAAATGGCTATGATGAGCCTTATTAAAAAATAAAAAAGAGAAAATCTGTAGACAACTATCGAGTATGGAATTTAAAGAAATGTTCCACAATTACCCAGAATAGCGCTCCTTATAATTTCTACTTCAACATATTTCTATTCAATACAGAACAATGTAATTATTTTTATTTCATAATGACAAAAAGTGATGATCTGGCCGAGATTTAAATGTTACATCCTAGTGGGGCAGATACATTGCAGGTATGGAAAACCAGCACCAGCAGCACCTGGCAAACTGTGACCAACCCAGGATGTGAACCCATGTAAAATTCCATCACTGGTGCTCTACCCACTCTTCAGGATGAGATGTTCCAGGGATCATTTCTGTGCTTTTATATGTAAGTTAAACAGTGTGACATCCAAATAAGAATATCCAAACAGGAAGAGACACAGGATCTGGAAGAGTCTGGGTTCTAGAAGCAGTCTGGCTGCAAAAATTAATATTCTTGTAGGCAGTTTGGAAAATTTAACTTCAAATCAAATTAATCTCTCCAAACATATGGATAAATCCTGTTCAAATGAAACAAAAAATAAAGGGGAGGAAAAAAGGTAGCAAATAAAAAACTGAATGCTTAAAGAGAAAAACTAATCTAGTTTCTTTCCTGTCCTTTCTAGTTAAAAATTAGCCCTAGATAAACAGTTTATGATAACTCCTACTTTTGCTTCCATTTGCTTCATTTTATTTAACTACCTTAGAAAAAGTGGGTTGTGTAGACTTTTGGGGGAACAATATGTTTCAGGGATATTGTGAGGATCACACGGGGCCGTGTGAGCTCCCAGCATCACCAAATGTACAAATGGGTTCAGACCTGCTCAGACAAAGGGATGTCTGGCAGCCAGGGTTAAATGTGCTAAATTTCTAAAGGTACTGAGGAAACAATTGTTGATGTTGTTGCCCTGGTGATTTTTTTTTTCTTTTTTTTCCTTTTACACATGTCCGGAAGAGAACTTTTCATTTTGAGTTGAGCAAAATGGCACATTTTATTTCAGCAAAAAACCCCATTCCCTCTCTCCTCCACCCCCTATGCCCCCACCCCAAGTTTTACACTTACCTCAAATTTTATTGTTGTTTTTGTTGTTCTGCTGCTACCATCATTGTTTTTTTACCAATTTGGCAGCTAACACCAAAATAAAAAGATCAATTTTTCACACAGCTTGACACAGGAATATAAGTTGGTGCTGGGCTTCAACCAAACACGAGGCTCTCAATGTTCCCTTGATGGTGCGTGCTCGGGAAGGATCTCTGCTCCACCAGCCTGTGCATGCTTTATTGTCACTGCAACAAGGGTGACAACGTGTGTCAGGCCTGGGGGGAGCTGATCCTGGCAGCACCCACACACTCAGCTACAGCCTGCTGTCAATTTTACCTGCCCACAACTCCTCCCGGAGGCCAGAGCCTGCCAGAGTTCACAAAAAACAGGACAAACAGTGCTGCTTCCTTTTTTTTTTAATTGTTATTATTTTTTCATAAGGCAATTCAGGTGCTCACAAAACAGGTTGAGCTGGGAGAGGAGACAAAAAGTGACAAGGGGTCACCTGTGAAAAGAGATCTTTTTGTCTTGCTATTTGCACATACAAGTGGAATTCGTAGTTAAATGGAACAGAACAAGGAGGAAATAAATTCTCTCTGATTTATACTTTGTGTAGGACAATTTTGGGATCTCACATGTCAGGTGCTAAACTGGGTTTGCAAGCTATTAGGAAGACAACATTCACACACATCCTCGTGCCTGTGGGAGTGGCACACCTGGTTATTGGGAAATGCAAAGATTTTTCCTGTCTTTTGCAACCCTGTTCAGAAGGGAGATGTTGGCTATCAGAAATCAGGCCATTATTTGCACCTGGTGAATGTTATGTCCCTCTTGAAGATAACAAGCAAGATGTCTCTGCACAAAATGTCCTCGGTCATTGGTAATTTTCTGTGCCTTTGACTCTGCAGTGTGTTGATGAGAAGTTTGACATCATCTCTAGGGGAAAAATTCTAACTGATATCCTGTTCCAAGAAGCCTTAAAAAAAAAAAAATAAAGAAGAAGAAATAAAAAAAGATGATTTTCTGTACAAAACATGCCTTAGCACCTTAGGCATTGCAAGGATCCCAAGCCAATGTGCTGAGGCATAGCATAGCAACCGTCACCAGGGAAAATGTCAAAACTCTGTGACATGCAAAAAAAGAAAAGAAAGCAGGCAACTGGGGAAAGTTTCAGCTTCCCTTACATCTCTCAGAAATTATTTAATTCCCACCTCTGGCGGATAAAATGCAGTTATACTGCACTGATTCTAACATGACAAAAAAGGGGGAAAGAAATCACGCGTATGAAAATATATGAAGTCATTGAAAATATTTGTAGAGGGGGATGTAAACTTTGGAAAAGCAAAAAAAAAAAAAAAAAGAAAACCCATATTTCAGTAGTATAATGCAAAAAAAATATGCTAGTTGTCTTCCATAATACATTTGCTCCCTAAATAATAAGTCTTCTTTTTTTGCACCTCAGATCTCTAAAGAGCAAGAACCATTTGTTCTCCTTTAATAGCTACAAAGCTTAAGGCATGTATTGTTTAAAACAGATATTGGAGAGGGATTTTGTCAAACTTGGAACATTTGGTGTTCCTTTAGTCCTTGCTTAGGGGATGATGTGGAAAATCTCATACTTTACTTTTAAGATTGTGTTTAAACAATGATGTACCATGACAGAATCCCATGGGAAGAATCAGCCCATATGCAGATCACATGTAAAAATATGAGGACGTGCATCAACTGCTTAACTAGTGACCAGTTTTCTTCTGAGATTTTTTTTTCCTTTCTTTTACCCATGATCAAGGAATTTGACTGCACTGCAGGCTTTTTTTGATTTAGAGGTACCATTTCATGTCAAATGAAGAAATGAAAGAATGAAATCTTTATACCACTGCCTAAAGAGGGCCTACAGGAAAGCTGGAAAGGGACTTTTAACAAGGGCATGGATGGATCAAACAAGGGTGAATTACTTTAAACTTGAAGAGTGCAGATTTAGATCAGAAAATATGAAAAAATCCTTTAATATGAGGATGGTGAGGCATTGGAACAGGTTGCCCAGAGAAGCTGTGGCTACCCCATCCCTGGAAGTGTTTATGGCCAGGCTGGACGGGGTTTGGAGCAACCTGGGACAGTGGGAGGTGCCCCTGCCCATGGCAGAGAAGTTGAAACGAGATAACTTTTGGAGTTCCTTCCACCCAAACCATTCTGGGACTCAATGCTGTTTCCTCTTGGCAAGTCCAGTTTATTTATCCTGTAGGAACCGTGCATTATTATTTTCTAAGCAGTAATTAACAATAAGACAAGATGAAGCCAGCTTTTTACTTGAGCGTTAGGGTACCCAAAGTAGATGTTTTGACCCTTTCCATTGCAGCAGCATTAAGAGATTGTGAGCAATTTTCATTTCTCAACCCAAAGAATATTTTCCATAAACTCTGCCAAAGAAAATTGTGAACATATTGAAATACTGTTTTGTATTTTTTTCTTCATTTAGTCCTTATCTCATAATTATTTACTTTTCTCTTGAATAATTGTCTACAGAACTTTGACACTGTTGTTAATTAGATTAAAAATCTTGAGGTAAAGTACTCAGAACAGAGAAGAGAACTGACTGGGAAATTTTAAACTCTAGTTTTGAAAACCAGGTTGATCTGCTGAAAACAAAGAATAAGGAAAATCTCACTTTTTAAAATCTGTACATTTAGACTATGATTAGTTAAATAGAAGGTGAAAAGAGGTGTTTATTAAGTGAATATCTTCTAATGATAGAATTAAAATAATAAACGTCACATCCCTTTTTAATATAGCTCTTTTTTAATAAAAACCCTACTATTTCTCCTAATATTTCTTTTAACCTTTGCATCCTCTAGACTCACAGGAGACATTGTATGAAATAGTTACATTTAGCAAAGTTTATCTTCTGTACGTGTGTACAGTCATTAATATTTTATAAGATTTTGTCCAATTCAGAATTGAGAAAACCTGTTAAAACATCTTAACTTACAGTACTCATCAATCTCTAAATTTGAGACCATTTTAAAATAAACATACAGATTATAGTAGGGAGAAGATAAGTAAACAAGCAATCTTTCTGTGAGCTGTTCAAAATTCTCATGTTACAGCAAATCTTCTGTCTTCTTGTTACAGTACTGATGGATGTATGGTCCTGGGAAGGCAAAAGACAGCAAGTTTGGAACACACCAAGAAGCAAATCTGGGTAATTCCCTGCAACTGGAAATCATTGAGACAAATTCTGTGACTACATTTAATCAGAAACTCTATAATTTTATGGCTATTAGCACCACAAAATAAATCTGCAAGGCATGGTAATCAAATATCACAAATCAAGGCATAAACTAATTGTCCAGCAGGTCAGGAAATTATCTGTTGCTTCTATTTGCACAAATGCTTAGATGCCCTCTGAGTTTTCATCTTTTTTCCTGAAAATAAAAGGCAAAAAACCAAGAACTGAATGAACACCCATTGTTGGATGGAGTAAAGAAGAAATCCACCTTTGTAAGGGATGAGATAAATGGTGTATTAAAGTAAATCTCCTTTTCCTGGATAAGTCCACTATTTAATACATAACACCTTTCCACTGTATCATATTCCTAAATAACTCAAATTAGAGCTATGCCCAAGAGAAATTAAAAGAGATATGAACAATCAAGGATTATTATTTCAGGATTGCTGGCAGAAATTTTCCTATACAAGAGACTTTTTTTCCTATTCATTTCCCTTGGTGGGTAAAATCAGAGATGATGATGTGACCCCAGCTTTCCAGGGTGAAACTGTTATGACAATTAATGGGGAAAAAAGAAGGACATGTCAGGACAGATCCCCATATCTATACAGGAACATATATTGGGGGCTATATCCAATTTTTCTTTCTTAAAAGGCACAGAAAGAAGAAAAGAAAGGAGAAAGCATCTTGCCTTAACATTAGGATGCCTCTATTTCATTGTTTGCCTACAGGGCTGCCCTGAATCCTTGATCCCATTCCATCATAATACAAGCAGCAATCATTTTTTCTTCAAAGGACAAAGTGTGGCCACTTCTTGGGGAGAAAAAAAAAAAAGGAAAGGAAAAGATATGCCTCTCCTAGCTCAGAAGGTCTTTACTAGGAAAAGCCACCATTTGTGGGAGATTTGCAAGGACACATCTAAGTAGTGGTTATCAGGAGCTGGGAGGGTCTGCGAGAGAAAGGTCAAGTCTATACATATCCTAAGCATTTGCTACTTGCTGTTGCCAGGCAAAGGTTAGCAGGCTAAATGAACCTCATGTCTAACCCCATGTGGTATTTTTTGTGTTCTTATCTGAACTCCTGTCATGCTGAGCAGAGCAGCTCACACCTGACATTTTTCCCTTTATGGCCTTTTAAGCTACTAAGTCTGATTGGTACAGCATCCTTAGGGAGTGGGAAGATGCAGGGCAGGGGGGAGAAGGGGGCAGGCACTTGTAAGTCAGGAAAAGGATATCTCTCCCCCATAGGCTTTCAGTCATCTGCACAGCTGTTCCTCTCTGTCCCTTCCCTCAGTGACTAAAATCTGAGGTGGCACCCTGATCCTCAGTCTTCGAGATCAGTGATTTTTGTGGACACCCACAAAAAGCAAAAAAAAAACCAATGAGAATCTCTCTTTGTTAATGAAACATTTAAATCTTAGATTTTAATCACATGTCAGGACTCTCAAAGTTAAGGTTGCCACAGCAACACTACAATAAAGCTCTTTGTGCAGAGCAGTTAGTGAAATGCATAGTTTAATTAAAAATTGTCTCAATTAGCTGACAGTTTTCATCCCCCCAAATCCTGCTCTCTCCTTCTCCCTCACTGAAATGTCATTGAAATGGGGGGAAGGACAGGAACCATGGTGGCAGAGCCATGCAGGCAGGGCCTGAGTTTGGGTCATGGTATCAGAGGCCAGTGCAATGCACATAAAGTTTGCTTTCCACCTGTGCAGATCTCTAAATTCATGAGTTGGCAGAAATAAAATATTTGCTAGAGTCTATGCAGGAAAAAAACCCAAATTCTGTCCTGCTTTCTGCCTCTTTGAAGGGTCTTCTGCTGATGCTGGGATGTTTTAGGGACACAAAACATAGAAAAGTGAAAAGAGAAAGTGGGAATAACTTCTGGGGTAGCAGCATTGTCCAGTGCTTAGATGATCATAAATGGCAAGCACTCACTGACCATGAGTGCCATCAGTCATCTCATCTGTCTCAAAAGAGAAAAGAAATTGGGGTGATACTGCTACTTCCTGCAAAATGATACCACAGTGCTCAGTTTTTACAGCAAAAGGGCCTGGGATCCTCAAAGGGCAGTTATTAGGGAAATGTCTCATTAGCATGACAAGGTGATTTTGCCTTGTGCTTTGTGCAAGGCAGGTGTCACTTCATGTCCTCCCTCACCTCCCTGTTTGGTTCCTGCCGTGCTTTGCTGCCCCTTGGTGAATCACTCGTGTCCCATGCCAGCAGCAGCAGGTCACACCTGGCTCAGCCCTGATGCTGAGCAGGACATGGTGAGTTTTGGGCCATTCAGCATCCACCTTCCCCCTTCCACTTCCCAGGCTGAGGTCAGAGCCTCCCGCTCCGGAGGCAGCAGCCATGGCAGAGCAGCCCTTTAAAAGACCGCAAGAGAAGCAGATTTGACGTGGACTCATGGGGAAGGAGCCGACAGAAACGAGAAGAGGCAGCCAAAGGTCACTCTGGCCTGCCAGCTGTAAAAACAATCCAAGTGACATGGCAATAAAATCCAGGCTCGGGAGCAACCTCCTCCAGCTCCTAATGGTGCACTCGCTTACCCCTCTGTGCTCCTGCCTGCTGCCTGCAGAATGCCAACACCGAGAGTAAGGGAAGCAGCAGGAGGTATAAGGCAGGGAGCAAGGGTTGCACAGAGGGAGAGGAAACTGTGTCTGGCAAAAGCCAGGGATGATGTGGGGGTGCAGCCACTGCAGGATGCAGAGATCCAGCTTTTTAAGTACATTTCAGCGGAGCAGGTTTGCTCCTAAGAAATCTAATATCCTATGGGTCAGTGCAGGCCAACTGTTAGATATAAAGAATTCATAGCACTTGCAATCCCCAGATGAACCATTTTCAATTCTTCATGTTTCTGCAAAGCTGTCGTGTCGATCTATCAGCAGTGGCTGTGCTCCATAACGAGGGCCGGCTCCTGCCTTAATGCCAAAGTGTAAATATTGCATTGCAGCAAGCAGCAGTAGATAATGCATAATAATGAGCTGGGTTTGTTAGATGATGTTCTAACCAGAGCTCTTGGAAACAATGCATCAAGTTAAAAAAAAACAAAACCAAAACCAAAGACAGAAACAGAGAGAAAAAAAAAAATCCCAGAAAAATAAAATAGCCTTTGTGTTGGATGTAGAAGTGAAGTAATCACTTACAATTTGGAAACATACATAACATGTTCAGAAACATGAAGACAAAGATAAAATACCAATTCTGATCTGATAAGCCATTGGAGTCATCAGTATAAATTCACTTAGACACCAGCAGAGCTCTAAACAGAGCTGAATTTTCATGCTGGATAAACTTATGTTTTTTTGTGTAGTCTCTCTTAAATAATGAGGCAGGAATTCTAACACATGACTACACATGATGAAAAGAAATATTGTTTGAGCCAATAGTAATAAAGAGTGAATTTCATGATTTTCATAGCTAATTTTTCCAATTCTCATCAGTAACACATTTTCTCTCCCTCAAAAGGCAAGGTACAGCACTGCAATGCCTGTCAATCTTCTCGCTTTGTAACCCACAAGCACTTCAGAAATCACTGAACCACTGCTTGGCAGAGGCCAACAAAATCACATGAATGCAGTGTGAGTTATCTGGTTCATGGATCTCCATCCAAGAATTTTAACAATGTGGGCCAAAACTGAGGGCAGTTTGCTCTCTTTTTCATGCAGGATATGCTAAAGTGTCTGTGGCAGGAAACAAGCCAGTGGCCAGCGTTCAAGTTTCCCACTGCCGAGGGGATGTGATGTTTGCAGGCGCCCACATGGATCCCACCTGGCTCCCTGATGCTCCCTTGAGCAGCTCTCAGAACTCAGATGGGATCAAGGACTGACAAGTTGCTAAATACCATCAGTTTTCATGGCAAGCAGTGGGAGCTAGTGGAGTTCTGCATCTCCCAGGATTCAGCTCCGAAGGTGCCGGTAGTTTTACAATTCCATCCGCTAAGAAACAGGCTGAGGAAACATTTTGTACAGATCAGCACGCAGACTAGGCAGCAGCATCTCTTACTCATAGCAGGATAAGGATCTATAATGCCAGAGGCTCTGCAGGATACATTTCCTCACAGGCTGTGATAGTGCTGTTTCCAGGTGTTTATTCCTTTCTGAGGTGTCCAGGAGAACAAGTATTTGGCAGGAAGTCTGTTATCTGAAGGTTTTTCATAATTAACTTGGCACTGAAGAAGATGGTTTGTACAGACCCAATTCAATACTGGGAAAACCCAGAAAGCCCAACAGAACCTAAATCTTTGAAATATCTGTGCTAAGTTTGGGATTTGTCTCATCCAAATTTGACCATCTAAGATTAGGCACCTTTACCAATCATATAGTTCTTAAAGGAATAATATATCAAAGGCAAGAGACTAACTCTTTTCACTACTTTTGGCCAATAATAAATTGCCTAAACACACTACAAAATTCTTCTCCGCTTCATTTTAAAATCTTCTACACCGATTTTTTTTCCTCAGCACAAATGAAATAGGAATACAATGGAGTATGAGCACCTAGGGGGTTATTTAGCATTAGCAATGAGATGAGCCCCAGTGCTAGATCATATTCCCCAGGAATTCAGTTGAGAAAAAGAAGTTTGCTTAAGAAAACAACACAGTGCAAGCCATGACTTCAAAAGTATAAAAACAAATGGGCAACATTAATGTGAGATGCTTTAAATGGATTAAAACAGGGAATAAACTGATAGTGTGTTATCAGGAAGCCTGACAATAGAATCTAGGGGCTTCCTGGGTATATGGATTCAATTTTATCTAGACAAAGCAGTAAAGAAACAGGAGTGATTAAAAAAAGAATAAAATCCAAATCCTAAAAAAAGAACAAAAGAAATCCACAAGTAATTGAACGTTGCATTTCCTATTTTTCATTTCTCATTGTAAGGGGAATTTCTTTTAAGGACATCTGATTGGAGAAAAAAAAAAGACTCCTTGAGCCTGGGTACTACCACAAACCACTATGCAAGAAGCCTAAAGCTTTTCAGACACAACTTAAACCAGATTACTTTTATTTTTTTAATGGTGCTTTTCTTATACATTAAGAATAGACAGCTAAAAACCAAGAAAAATGTTGAAAGTCAAGACTAAATGCAATTCATAACTGGTATTATGGACATAAAATACTACAAAATGCTTCAATTTCTATTCCCACATGAAATTGATTTATTTTACATACTGGACTGGAAACTAACTGGTTACTATTATCCTGCCTATTGCTATTTGGTAGTATGACCTACTAGCAGAGAAAACAAAAACCCTTAACTGATTCTATGCAATGTTTTCAGCTGTAAGAGTGAACAAACACTTGAATATAGAATATCTTTTACCCAAGAGTGGCAGAGTTATTCTGTCACTGCTTTTGTCACCCTGTTTATTTTTTAACATGTGAATCTTCAAATAACAAAGAACAACAGCTTATAGGTTATATCTTTATCTGTACATTCCTTTGAGCTAAAACAGAATAGAGTTCACCCATCCTCCTGCATCCCAAGTCAGCAGTTCACCAGCTTTGAGAGTTTACTCACCATGTCAAAATGTAGTTACTATCTTTGCTTTGCTAGGCAAGACACATTTTAGGAAAAAAAACATTTTTGTTCCAGAATGCTTCATCAGTTAAAAACACAGAGAGATTTCAGATACAATGGAATTATGGAAAACAGTTCTTTAAATCTACTAAGATTAATCAAACATTTTATTTCCCAATGTTCTTTCTGTGTAGGTTGTGTCAAATACCAAATCTCCCTGGAGTCTGAGAGTGCTTTATTTGATAGGAAACCTAGATTTTTGTCTTAATCATTGTGTCTGAAATAAAGAGAGATATATGATGTCACAGATACAGATTTTTAAATTATCCATGAGTACTCTAAAGTATTTTCAAATTATTATTTGTATGCCTTAAAGGAATTTAAGTTTCAATTTTTCTGCCAGAAAAAAATGTTATATAAAATAGTCTTCTGTGATTTCCACTGGTCAAAATGTAGATACTAGTAAATTTGTAGCCTTTCCAACTTATCTAAAAACTTATTTAGGCATTTAGTTTTAAAGTACTCTGGATTCTGTCCAGTGACTGCTGCTGTGAGTGGAAGTCTTACATAAATTCACATATGTCTTTAAAGGAAAAAAAAATTGCTTTGGGAATGCTAAACATCCATAGAAATTAATGAGTTCTGTTTAAAATACTGTCAAAGGTTCATCTGGGAAAATACACATCATTTGGATAACTTAAGATCAGCTCCTGTATTAAAACAGAAGACATTTCACTGCTGGATTCTAAGAAAATAATGAAGCTTTGTGCTCAAAACATGTGTGTAGCAGCCAAGAAATTTTCAGTTTTATTATCAGATCAGTTAATGACTCCCAAGGTGGCCACAGAAGCTTAATACATCTCTCTCTGTCTTTGTTTGTAAATATATTTTTGCAGTACATTACTAGCTTGAAAAAGAATTAAAATGCACGCTACATTTGCTTTCTCTTGCAAATTTCACAGGGAAAAAATATCCCAATCCAAAACAAAAATTCCTCTTTTCTCAAAACCAAAATAAAAAGATAAAAAAATAAAAGCAACAATACAATGTTTTATGTGAGGAATATCTTAACTTAGATTTTGAGTTTTTCACAAGAATGTCCATGATATCTGCATTTGAAGGATAAAAATATCAGAATGAACCATTTCATGACAAAAATTATTCAATTAAAGCAAGAACTTTCCAGTTAATGGGTATTAGTATTTAAAGCCCAGAACCACTTCTAGCAGGTATTAATTTCTGAATTTCACCAAATTATTTTGTTCCTGCAAATTGGTTTTACCATTCATTATTGCTCTGACTGGGAGGAATGAAAGAAAAATTACTGCACAAATAGTCTATTAAAAAGTTACATTTACATGATCATAAAACAACGTATGTTTTATGAGTATATTTAGTATATTTTAAAACATAAAACTGTACGTGCTAGTTAAAAGTTTTGGGTGTCAATGCTGTTTAATATTTAGTATCTGCAGACACAAAGCTTGTTGCTGACAGTATGACACTCATGAAATTAATCCTATTTATAAAACAAGGGGAGAAACCATTGTCCTCAGAACACCTCCTGTCAGAAAACACCCAGGTGTGTAACTGAGACAACCATTAATACTGGATTGGAGCTTATATTTCTAGAAAAACTGAGCACAACTCTGTATCAAACTGTTTTTGTTGTCAATAGACCCTGGAAGCATCATGTGTCTTCCAGCCTCTGCAGAAGGAAGGCTAATAGAGAAAGAAAAAGATGTTCCCTTGCTGTCAGAGTGCATCACACTTCTTCTCCATCCTGCAAAGTGGAACCTGGGGCTTGAGGAGCTCTGATTGTCACATTGGCCAATTGGGCAATTGGTGGTGGCTTCACAAGGCATTTGTGTGAGTGTCTCCAGTGAGCTGTGAGATAGCAGGAGTTCATCCGTGGGCTGCTGGAGCAATTCTAGGCATCAGTGGAGGGCAGAGAGTATAAAATATTTAAATTGCCTTTTTCATCTCTGGAATATCAAGGAAAGCAGCTGCACACTCTGGAGAATGAGTACTCAGTATCTGCTGGTACCACCTGATGAGCCTCTGGTATCACTAAATCTTTTACATTTGCTGAAATTGTTGCTTACACAGTGTGACTTCCTTTCCCACCCTCTAACAAAGAGCATTTTATTAACAGTTTGTGGATTTGCCAGTATACCAGGATCTCAATATTTCATATCTGTGTTTTATGATATAATGTTTTGCATTAGAAAAGTTCCCAAGGTGAATATTAAAGTATGTAATGATACATGGGAAAACTGAAGAAAGCTGAATGCCAATGCACTATTATTCATTTCAATATTCAGACAACCTACTTCTGTCTCCTAAAGAAATGCAGAACAATTTTGGAAGTTGGTTGGGCAATAGGCCTTTAAAAGACAACGTTGGACATTTTGCTCAGAGGTGTCCAGCTTGGAATTCAAAATTCCAGCTGAAGTGTTCACTGCTTCTTTAGGGTCCCACAAGATATCAAAGTAGTGTCAGACTCCCTACAGCATTATATTGATATCAGAACAAATATTTTGAAAATCAAGGTGGTTTAGTGACGATGCAGAAACTTCTGTCAACGACATATTCTTTCCTCTTTTTGAGCTGTAGATTGGTTAGGTCTCTACCTGAATGATAATTGTTCTGACTTCCATAAATGAAATCGTTTGTAGGTCTGACCTGATCTGGAATCATTTTTTCCAGGGGGAAACCGCTGATGGTTGGATCTTTTTGTGTTAGCTGTACTGTGGAAACAATTTGTTCTAAACTGTCCATTACTGAGAAAGGATCAAAGCAGAAGAAAACATTCATAGGTGAGCAACATGAAGGCTATGACCTGAGCAGAGTCCCTGATTGTTGTGGTTTAATTCCCCCTGGCAGCTCAGACCCACACAGAGCCTCACCCTGGTGAGATGAGGAGAGAATCTGAAGCATAAAAGTGAGAAAACCCATGGATGTAGATAGAAAAAGCTCCATAGGTAATGCAAAAACCATGCACAAGCAAAGCAAACAAACCTGGAGAGCTGCTGTAGGTTTCCTGCATCCTGTTCTGAGCCTCTGATCACAAAACTTGAATGCCTCTCAAAAATATATATTTCATCATTATATCTAGAGCAAATGAACTGGACAACACAGGAAAAGCAACACTTTTCCTGAGCAAGGCATGCGTAAAATGTGTGTGAAGAAAGGATATTGCCCAATGATTTAGAATCCATGTATTATGATAGAACAACATGATCACTCAACAAGGCAAGAAAAAAACAGATTTTTATAGCCAAAACAGCGCTGCCCATAAAATTCTGACATATCAATTTAACATTGTTATTTGCTTCTGCTCTGGATTTTGGGACTGATGCTGTTTATGCATTTCCAAAACCATCTTGAATTAATATTCAGTGTTTACTGAGCCCATTGGATTTCCTGACATAATTTGCATTCATTCATAGCAGCAGAGGCCTTGGGAGAGCCAGTACCAAAGAATTAAACAGTAAAACAAATTCTTTGATATGTTAAAAAATAAAGTCTCCTTCAGCTTTACTATATGATAATCTGTGAAAAGAAGCAAAAACAAATTAGTCACATCCTTTCTTTATTCTGTTAATAAATAAAACAATGTAACTTCACTTAAGAGGATATATTAATGGCAGCACATTTGAATACCAGTGCTTGCTGATTATTTGACAATTTTCCATGATGAAATCTTCAGCCTCACCATGCTCATTACTAAGGGCTTCTGAAGCCAAATATCCAGCAAAAAAGGATGCATTTTTAACATTAAAAGGTGCATTGGGAGATCTGAGATCCGAGCCTGTCCCAGAAATAAACCTTTTTTGGTAATTTTTTTCATAACTTTGGAGAAGTCATTTAATCTGCTTGTGCCTGTTTTTTGTCTAGTAAATGTCTTGTTTGTTTACAAATGAGACGGCAGCAGGAAAGATAGGGAGCTGTTATATAAACTCATATCTATACAGCAGATGTTAGAATTGGCCAATTCTGCCTGTTAGGGTCTTTTTCTTTCACAAATAAATAGTGAACCTTGACCTAGCAGCCTTCACCCTAGAATTCCAACAGAAAAGAAATTAATAAACATTTATATGTAACACTTCACATTGCCCTTGTGTGTGCTGCCTTCTATCTGAGGGTAGGACCAGTGTTACAAACCTTACATGGTCAGAAAGAGGTTCCAGAAATCCTCACACAATGAAGCTGTATGCTAACATCCCACACCAAATTTCTCTATGATGGACCAGAGTGAACTTTCAATATCAACAATATCTGAATATTAATGAGGCCATGCCATCATCTCACTGAAGTTATTGAAAGCCATAACCTGATCAGGATAAACTGAGGGCTGCCTTGTAAGAGCACAGTTTCCATCATCAGAATGCTGGAGATACCTCATACTCCTATTTTGGAATCTCTAAATTATATCCTGGACTAGGTCTTGGACCAAAGTCTTCACCCAAGAAAAAATTTACATACCTGTAATGGTTTGTATCCCTTAATATAAAGTTTGAATAAGTGTTTCACATTCTCTGAACACTTTTCCTAGCTAAGTGACAGCTGTTCTTTGGATGTGTTGCTATTAGATGGCATTGCAAAGCAACTTTTTTTTTCTTCAATGAAAATAAAATCTTTGTAAGGTAAGCAGCTTTTGCATCATGAGATAATAGTTTAACAGTGGTGCACAAGTTAGGTAAATAATGAAACACATTGTCAAATGTAGAATAAAATATTGAGAAATTCATCAAATAAATTATTCAGTCAATATTATGGTACCTATCTCTGTAGGGATTTGTACCACAGAAGTATCAGACAGCCTCTAGAGTAACCATATTTTTTACTGTTAAATTATTTATGGTGCTTTTATGCCTGAAGCCTTGTGCAATACTACATTTTACCTTTTATCTAAGGAGCTCATCATGATTCACAAAAGTTAAACTTGAGCATATCCTATAAAGAAACAACCTGTACAGTATCATTGTACTGTATACAGCTATAGACATAAACCCAGCACTCACTCAAATTAACTTGATTTTTTACTCTTTGTGCTTTCACTTAAATCTTAAACTCTCAGTCACTGTAATTTGTGGAGGAACCTCTAGGAAAAAACAAGTCTCAGAATCTCAGAGTCCAGATAATTTCCAACTGATTGTTCCATCACCTGGCATCTTTTCCTTAGAACCTGAAAAGTTAAACAACAACTCCGCTTTTCCAGGTCTGTACCAAGTTGGAAAATCATTGAAGCAGGTCTTCTCCTGAGATGTCTTTGTGCTTAACACATGGACATTGCCTTTGATATAAACTACTAAATAGATGGGAAATCTGTGCAATGTTTTAAATCATGATGCAGTTTCTGGTGGTACCAGAAGCTTCAAGTAGAATTCATAGGAGATTTGTGAGTCATCCTCAATCTCTATTAAAAATGAGACATGCAATATGTCCCAGAATGGAGCAGAAACCCAAAGCTTTAGTTTACAGAAGTGAGCCTGGTCATCCCACTCTTTAGAGATGGATGAAACCACCCATTCTCTCAAGTCCTCAGTAAATTTGTGCCAACTTTTGGGAGCAGCTCATGTCACTTGTCCATAGCAGCTCTCCTGGTGATTGCAATGAGACTTTCTGGCTTAAAATAAGCAGATATCCATTTTATTAAAGGCTTAAACTGAAGTGAGCTTGTCTGAGCTACTAGAGGTCTGTAGCAGAAACATTCCCAATATATTTCAGCTACCAGGTTGGTTTTGCTGTTTCCCTTTCTTTTTCTGTTTGAGAAGCACAAATGAAAGTGCCACCAGCCTGCCGATGCTGTCTGAGCAGACCTAGGGAAGCAGAACATCAGTTTTATATGCATGTGTTCCAGGCTTACCAGCATCTTGCCCTCAGCATTTTCTCTTGTACAGCAAGCACGATCAAAAATACAGAAACCAAGCAAAACAAAAACCCACAAAGCCTTGCCACACAGCCTTGTGGAAGGAACCTTTCTGAACAGAAGAAAGTGGAGATGCAGCATCTCTGCTGCTTTTCGACAGAGAGGTTTCACTTCTGATCTGGACAGCTGAATTGGGAATTGCATCTGTGATAATTATAGCATCAGGTAGAGTGGAGCTATTTTTAAAAGAACTGCCTGCAGGTCAGAGGGTAGCCCCTAAGAGGAAAAATAATCAGCTCTGCCCTCTTTACATTGAAGTCTGTATAGCACTGTCATGGCCTGATAGTACCAGCCAGCACTCATTGAACATAAGCAAAGTGAAGTGAAAAATAAATACAAGGAAAAGATAGGAAGGCATCAGAAGGATATATGTCCCTGGTTCTACAGTTAAACTTGGCATGGTTGAAGCAAGACCCATCATAAAAAAGATGGATAGAAAGCTTCTCTCCATTGGCATACCTGCAAAATTAGAAAACATAAATTCCAAAGACTAACCTATCTATGAAAGTTTTAGTTTAAATACCAAAGAAAGAGCCTGCTGTCTAATTTTTCAGGTGGCAACCTAGTCCTCAAGAGTACTTCTTATTTTGAAAATTTCCAAAAGGTGCAAAAGTTACAAAAATATAGGAAGCATCTCATAGATCTAAGATGCGGATTTCTGCATCATGGATGTCCAAATAAAGAAAAAATTAATCTTACCTCCAATGCCTAGTTCATGGTGTAGCTGCAGAGGTCAGAGCAGAAAGAAGCAGGGATCCTGCGGTAGCATCGGTGCTTGCCGAAAGGTAAAGGAACACAGCAGAGAGCTACAGAACATTCTAGAGAAAGGATTCACGTGATCTGTCATCACAATTTGGTAGGTTAAAAAAAGAAGATCCCCTAACTTCAAAACCATCCCAAACTTTGAAGCGTCCCAAACTTTCTGTGTAAGCACAGACCCATTGTTAACACGAGTATTAGCAAACACTTGCAGTTTGAATTGTACTTCTTTAAAGGATGATTTGAAATGATTACAAAGTTCATCCTGAATAGATTAAATAGATTTTTTTAAAGATATGTGGAAATCCTGAACCCATTCCCACTGGCAATCTCAGATGACAATAAAGCAATTTCTTTGTGTAAGTGGTCCATTACAGTTGTATGCTTAATATAAAATTCTAGTCGTTGCACCGCTATGTTGCTTTATTTTCACAGCTTGGCATTTTGCATTGGTTAACTGCTACAAAGAAAGGACAGTGTGTTTTGAATAGACATAAAGAACTAATACATGCTTGCTTCCAAACTATTTTCTACAGCTACAAAATAATATTGACTGCAGACTCACAATTACTCATAATTCCTTTGAACTTATTAGACAAAATGCTATTTCATATACTGATAATTTACAGGGATTGGACTAGAAAGGGACAGAGTAGACTCCTGACGTTAAATATTGAAGCTTTTATTCTTGTACTGCCTTTACAGTGGCTGCAGGAACTGACAGATCCCTCAAAGAAAATTTGTCACTTAAATAGTTAAAAGAATAAATACAGCTTCAAAGATTTACGAAGGTAGCAAGCCAAAAGTGAGTTCCAAAACACCAACTGTAAGGAGAAGAAAAAGGGGATCATTTATTAGCCAATTAATATCTACTTAGCAGCTTATGCCCTTGGTGTGCACATGTAACTCTATTTAATGCTAATGAAAATTATGTGCATGCTACAGAGAAGGCTAAACCCCTTAAAAGGTGTTGTTCAAATGCTTCCAACAGATACAGGTCAAAGATTAATCATTCAATTTGGCTTTCTCTGCATTACAGAAAAAATTATAAAATTTATATTCACAACAATACGCAGTACCGAACCGCAAAATCTAGCTACAATACTGTTCTTACTATATTTTTTTCAAGTTTTCAAGCTGTCAATGACATTTCATTTCCCGAGTAAGAGGAAAAAGTGCCAGATTACTGCGATGAAGTGTTTGAGGTTACTTGCACAAGTGTAAAGAGAGCTCAGAGTCAGATATTCAGCTGTCATTACACATGATTTTGATTTTTGCACTGGTTAAATAAACAGAAAAAAAGCAAAGCTGGAACAGAGGGTCCAAAGACTTCAATGATGCATAAGCAATAACAGATTTGTTCTGTTTTGCTGAATTTGAGTAGCTCTACCAGGCTGATAGAGTTAAATAAATGGAAATAGTGCTTATATTTGAACATCAATGGCCTAATCACCACAACAGGCACCAACATAAACCCATTAAAGCACACTTCACTAGATTTAATTTCCACTCACAAATGTAAGTCTTACTTTGTTGCAATATGACAAAAAATGAATGACACTCACACGCTGAGATGTCCAAGGCAAAACATACGCATTTATTTCTGGACTTTGATATTTATAGAATTCTAAAAGCGACCATAGATTGGAGGATGAAATTGCCACTTCTCTAACTACACTGGTCAAACTAATAGTTTATCCATTCTCTCTTCCTCCAGTAAGGAATGCAAAACAATCATAATTCACATGAAAAGTGTGTGAGAAACTCCATTACAAAAATGTAAACATCGGAAGGCTTAGCAGAACTTTAGAAGAACAGGGTGACATATTTTCTCCATTCAGATGTAACCAGAAACTGTACAAAAGTGACAGGAATAAAGGCCTCACTTTTCTGGTGGTCTTTATCTCACACGGTCTTGTATAGATTTGATATTGAAATGCCACCCAATTGTAGACAACCAAGGCTGAAGTAATTCAAGGCCTTGTATTTTTACTTTCACTAGGCATAAATGTCTTTGGCAAAATTCAAGGAAGAAACAATAATATTTATTAATCATATTCTAATGGAAATTCCTTCTTTTGGTCAGATGAAGTATGCTTTGAAGTTATTGTGTTGAGGATAAAGAAAGTCCAGCTAGGTAGTTGAAATGATGGGGAAACATACAGACTTCACTTAAGATTTGATTTAGTTACCTAAAACCAGTCATTCAACATTATTGAAATGCCCTGGGGTATCCAAAACATCTGTTCAGGCCTGGAAGGTACCAGGCAGGACCCATGGGAGAACCCCAGACATTCAGAAGGATGTCAGATTCCATGAAAGCTGAAATGGCACCAGGTATCAGTGTTTGAGAAACCAAGGAGAACCCGCAGACACCTGCATTTTGGAGGGTGCACATGTTATACGCAGCTGTCTGCACAGCTGTTGTAAGTCTAAGAACTTTTAAAGTCACCGAAGATCCATGGCCTGACCTGTTTACTCACACATGGGCACCAAGTGAGATTTGAAATGCCCAAATTATTTTTGTTCATCTCCAGCTGGACACGGGTCTTCCTTGTGTTTATGGCATAGCTGTCCAGAGTAAGCTAATGTTCTGGAGTTCAAAGCAAATTATTTTAGGATTGGCATTAAGAGTTTGGAGTATGTCCATGGGTAGAATCTGTAGTCAATACAACTAAGGATGGCTTTGAAAACCAATAATTTCAGTCAACCTATATTTGGTCATTTATGATCAACCATTCCCACCCCCCCCCCACCACCCCCCCCCCCCCAAAAAAAAACCAAACAAAAACCCAAATTCCCCATCAAAGCTGACACCCTAAAATACCCTAAACACTAGAATACCTTTAAACATCCAATATGACATTTTTTTCCTCTCACTCAAGTTAAATTAAGCAAATTGAATTAAGTGCATCCCTCTCCTGGGCACATAAGCAATGCCCCTCTAAAGACCCACAAGTCTTCATTTGCTGCTTCTAGATTTTTGTGGCTTACTTTTGCCAGTTACTCACCCATCAAAGACATTGTGTCAAAATTCAGATTACATTATCTGAGGACCTCAAAAAACAGCCCTAAATCAATAATAACTCTGGCCTGGTAACATTTAGAACTTTACAGCAATTACTCTTCCCTGCTCACTTGCTGTGGTCTACAGAATAGCTAGAGCTGGAATGGACATGGGGGGAAAACAGGACTTTTCGTTGGTAGGATGGATGATTAGTTTGGGATTTTTGTTTTCCTGAGAGAAAAAATGGCAATCTAAAAAAAAACAACTTTTGGGATAAAATTCATATTGATTCAATGATAGTGTTCAGGAGGTCTTTACCTTCAGAAATTTTTGACAAATGTTACCTAAATGAAAATGTTTTGCCAAGCAACGAGGTTTGATACTGTAATTATTCTGCTATTAAAAAAAAAGACATCTACTTGTCAGCCAAATCTTCAAGGACAGTATTTTTCTGTATTTTGTCTCCATACAAACCCATATTTACAGCTAGAAAATACAGGTTTGTTCTTAATGAAAAACAATTACACTGAAAAAAAGGGAAATGTTAGGATAGAAAAGCAGTCCTAAGATCTACCTCATCATCACAGTGGTTTGCTTAAAGTCATTTGGTATTTGGATGCAAAGTATTTTTATTCCAATGATTCCTTAAAACCTGCATCATATTTCTATGTCTTTACTTTGTTCTTCGCTCTTAATGTAAAATTAACTCCAGCTAGACTGCTGAGCTTCTGGCTAATACTCTCATATCAGCTCCAGTGTAACATTTCAGAATCTCCATCAGCTGTGCAAAACACTGTCTCCTGAGGGAAGGCAACAGTTGGCATTTTTAAAGCCCAGAAGCAAGGGTTTGAGTTTGATGGGGCTATAAACTGCCTGACTGATGTTCCGTGCTCAGCAGGAGAACAGGGATGAGGAACAAAAGAGTCTCCAAGGAAAGGGTCTGCTCTGTGTCCAGACCCTCTACATCCTTTGCTGCTTCTTGAGGTTGCAAACAAGGCTGCTGATTACAGGCAGTTTTATCCCAAGGTCTTTATTACTCTTCCTGACAGTTTGAGATAATTTATCAGCGAGCTCTAATACCTTAAACATTTTTGGCAAGTTCTGCTCTTGAAAACACAGCAAGAAAGAGTTGAGGCTGACAACACAGTATTCCACAAGGGCAAGCAACCCTTTAATAAATGGAATATTTCTCTATAGAATATCCCATCAGTGATATTTTGGTAATGAAGCATTATTTGGCAGATTCAGAGGACTGCATGATAACATAGCGTGGCTCTGGAAACAAGCTTTCAAGCCCCAGGAGGTCAAAATGACTACATCTTTTTAATGGGTAGGCATGGAGCAAGGCAATGGCCTAAGTGCTGTGAGAAATAAAGAAACATTCTGTCATTGCTGCCTTTCTGATTAACTCCCTGGCTTTCTCCTGTGATTACTGGAGATTTTCCAGTCAAGGAACACCTTCTGCCTGACACTGATGCATGCTGCTTATGTGACATGAGAGAATGTAGGAAGTTGTCATCTGCTCTCCAAGTGTAAAAAATGTGGGGAATGCTTTTTGCTTGAAATCCATAACACGAGTGTTGCTATAAAAGACTAGGCTTATGCTTTTGGCCAACAAGAGGAAAACAGGGGAAAAGAAATTTTGCTACTGTTTGTAGTGGTTAAGAATTTATTGTGAAGTGCAGTTTAATGAAAGTATTTGTACTTTCATACAATTCTGAAAGTTCTTTGTCAGTCTACAGAAAAATGAACTCTTTCCGTGAGATTTTCAGGATTGCTTAACATTGCAAAATGACAGAAATGTGTACAAGGGTGTCAGTTTCCAGAGACTGCAGCTATCCTCCCCAAAGCCACCTGATGCTTTCCAAGGAAAGCAGTATAAAGTATTTATTCAGTCTGTTAAAATTTCTATTTGAATAGGCCATTTCACCTGTGCTGTGCCACATTTGTTTCCTTAAATGTGCTCTTTTAAATAAGCCAACACTAATTGACACTGTGTAAGAGGGTTCACACCTGGGTTACACTCAGGTCACATGGAAACACATTTTTGAGACAGGGGAGTTAAAAATGATCTTTTTTTGAAACGTAGGTTGGCATCTTTTTAGCAGAAGTGTCAGACAGTGGAGATCTTCATGTAACCTCTTTGGTGAGTGAGTGCCTGAGGTTTCCTCTGTGCTTGTCTGAGGTGAGTGTGATTCATCAGTGCACCGTGGAGTTACTCAGACTTTTAGCTCAGGAGGTCTTGGGTCAGGCATCAGGCTGGTATGTCAGAACAGCTGAGCTCACTTACAGCCCTGGTGCTGGAATCGGGAAAGGTGACAATTTGCAGAAATACTCCAGGTCTTATTCAGACAGAGTAGAATCCCAGAAGAATTGAATCTCTTTCTCTCTGCCCTTTCACCTTATCCCTTCATCCAAAACCCACTCTTGTGTGCTTATAACCAATTTCCATGCCAAGTGTGTCATTTGCTAATAAAATTTGGTGAGTTTTTGTGAACACTGACTTTTGCTGTTCTTTTTTAACTTGAGTATTTCTGAATCTTTGATACTACCTTCCCCTTAAGGGTGGGATATCACAGGCACAGGTTGCAATCCTGGATTGTTCTCTAGTCTGGTCTGTACAGCCAGCCCATCAGCTTTCTTGTTTGGCATAAGCTGGAAATGAATTAGAAATGTCTTCAACAAAACTGTTCTGGGCAGGCTAATACCAGGGCTACACAGATTTCCACCAAAAATCCAGGATGGTCATGAGTTCCCTCCTTATGCATGATGAAACAGAGGGCAGTTTTTTTTTAGTTCACAGAAGCAGCAGTTACAAAGTCTGGCTATGCTGGAGGGACAATTTAGCCAGGACTAAAATATAATGGTGAGAACATAAGAACAGCCACACAGAGCCAGAGGGACCCTATAACTCCCATAATCCCGTCTCTGACAACATCACAGAGCACATGTTTATGGAGGCATATGCACAGAATCAAGATTCAGTGACTCATTGTGGAAATTTCAGATCAGGGATTTCTGGGGGAAAAGAGGGTATTTTTGTAGTCAGATTCCATGGATTTTTATTCTATGGTCAGTATTTGAACCTGTGCATATTCGTTTACCATCTCCAGTGCCCAGAAACATGGAGTTTACAGATTTGCTCAAAAACCTCTCACACACTGTGTAAAGAAGGATCTGTTTC
Organism: Geospiza fortis; assembly: GCF_000277835.1. NCBI lineage: Eukaryota > Metazoa > Chordata > Aves > Passeriformes > Thraupidae > Geospiza > Geospiza fortis. Next base: position 51,405 of record NW_005054543.1, on the reverse strand, counting down.
TGTTTTGTGTGACTGCTTCACAGTGTCACTAGGATCACTGCTTCACTGGAGGAGACACCTAGCAGTCAATCCTTATTCACTTTTAACAGTCCATCCCCTGACATACAGGGTAGATTTCTATCATACCACTTTCAGTCTTTCTCTATTTTTTTTTCAACATTTAGTCCCTTTTAAATATTTTTCAGTATTAAAGGTTCTTAGTCTATTTAGCTGTTCCTCACACAGAAACAACACCACGTCTTTGATTCAACCTTTGTCAATTTTTTCTGGTCTCATTTTACTTCTGGTATATCTTATCTGAAAAGGAGAATTGTGCTCATCAAGGTATTGGCATATGATAGTTTAGTAAAGAATAACAAAATTGTCTACATTGTCTACAATTATTAGAAAAAAGTAGAAGTACTTTTTTCTAATAATTTTCCAAAATGCCTATTCTTTTTAACCTCTCTTAAACACTGAACAGTTGTTTTCAGGTAAGTATTGATTATAAACTCAGAATCCAAACTCTGTGAGTGCAAGTCAGTTTATCATTGTACGTGTAAAGTTCCCCATTTTGTCTCTCTAGTGAATTTCTTTGTGTTTATCAAGACTGAATTTAATTTTCATTCACCATTTATCCCTGGTTATTCTGTAGTTTCCAATCATCCTGGTTAACCTGAAGATCCTGAATAATACAGGTGACCAAATACCTCCACTGTCACATGGAGTCTTATCAAGAACACATCTGTTGAACAGAGGGAGTCCCAGTGTAGCCTTGGTGAGACATTTCTAATTATTTTCTTACCTATTCTGAAAGAACAAAACATGAGAAACAATGCTGTCTGTCAAGCAGCTCTTCATGCTTCCTACAGCTAAATTGGGATAGATTTGTTTTGTAAACTCTATGACACACTTGGAAAGTTCTATTGACATTTAAAGGTCCAAACAATTTCTTTTGCTATTAAATGGTTTTGATTTCTTTTGAAGTATCCAGACAGTGCTGACTGAACTGCCTTTCCAAAACTGCCTCCAAAGTACTTACAGAGCAATCACTCCAGCAAGGAAGGGACAATAGTCTGGGAACAAGATTACATGCTTCATGTCTGTGTCTGGCCATTTTATGGCAAAAATAACAGGAACAACACAATTAAGAGGTAATTAACCCAGCAGGACATTTATTGCCACAAAGGTGTATGGCAAATTGGCAATCTGAGAAAGGCCAAGATAGTCTCTAGAAATTAATATGTAATTTGCCTATTTAGATCACAAGCTCTTCTGGGCTCACAGAAGGTCAAGTACAATGACCTCTTTGGGGGCCTTGGGGTGCTAAAGTAAAAAAAAAAAAACAAACATATTTAATGATAAATATAATGACAAAGGTGATCCCCAGAGAGGAATCTGAGCTAGGTAAGGAGGATATTTTCTTACAGGGGCCATGAACTTAGTGCAGACATTATAGACTAAGTTTCAGGAGCTCATAATCCCTTTGAATGAACATTTGATTATGAATCATAAGGCTTGGCCTTGTTTAAAAACAGCAGCAGTCTTTATCCCTTGGGCACAATTTGTAGGTATATATACTTGCATTTACTCCTAAATTGTTAGTTTATTAGGTTAATTGGACAGCAGAAGATATGAAAGCTCTGCTCTTTTATATTCCAAGTTTGGCATCTTGACCTTGGGTATTGAGCTTGGCTTTTTCCTGTCCCACAAAAGTGTGTAGAGGCAGTGTGAGCACCAACATCTGGATATAACCATCCTCAGATTGTGGGGAGAGGGACAGAAAGCCCACATTTCAGTGCACCTTTGAACACAGACAGCTCTATCCCCCCAGATTTCTTGGAACTCCTCAAACTGGGCATCTTTGTGTTTGTTGTTTGTCTACTCTTTTGCTCCTTTTCTGCCAAGGTTGGTATTGAATCGCAAGACAATATTCCTTGTTGGGACTCAGAAGTTTATTAGTTCTTATCTATGTTACAGTCTCACAAACTCTGAGTTCTACAGCACTTCACTCTAAAAAATGAAAAATGGAGATGTATCTCTCTTTCTGTACAAGACCTTTTAAGGATAAACTGTCCAATTAAGAAATGACACCTAAATTATTTTTACTTTTAACCCAATAACCAACCACCTGTGCCCTGCAATGTGGACTTTTTTATCAAATTACACAAAATCACCCAAACCCATGGAGAAGAAGGTGAAGAAGAAGGCCCAGCCTCCACCCTAAAACTTCCATCTTACCTTACCATCCTCCATATATATTAGTATATTCTATATACCCAAACCCATGGAGAAGAAGGTGGAGAAGGAGGTGAAGAATGAGGACCAGCCTTCACCCTAAAACCTCCATTTTGCAATGCTCTATATATATTAGTATATTCTAAACCTTAAAGTCTAAGTTTCCCACCCTGTGATATTACATACTTCTATTCAAACTGCACACCCACAAGCCATAATTCCATTTTGGAAGGCTTCCCCACAGCCTCAGGTCAATGCAGTTTCTCTTGGGGGTCAGTGCCTGTCAGCACAAAAAGTCCAAAATTCTCAGTAACCAGGGTTCCAGGAATAGTCCATGGGATCAGTGGTGTAAGAATGGCCCAGGTCCTGTGGCAGCACTGACTTCCCACATCAGCCCTTGCCCTCAGAGGATTCAGTGTGGAAAAAAAGGCTGCTGAGAGCTGTGTATCCTTCAAAACTCTACACCTGCAATGAAGACAAGCAGCTCTGCACCAGGCTAATAGCAATAACCTCAGGGAGCAGTTATGCTCTCATTTCAAACACTTGAAAGAGGAACAAAAAAGCTATGAAGTTGCTGTTGAAGTACAATTAAGATGGTGTTTTTCAAGTGCAGGGTAACCTTAAGCTGGAGAAGCAAGAGAGTTAAAATGGAAGCACTTATAAAGCAGTAAAAGCTCCTCTGCATGAGGCACTCTGCGTGCACAAAATTATAGGATTAGAAACCTTTCAACCAATCCAGCGCCTCTCTAGACAGAGGTTTGTAAAGGACTTTTAAAATGTTTTTCTATGAAAAAGGAGAATGTGTGTAAGTGGTCAGAAGGGTGGTTTGGCTCAAGGTAGCAAAAATCCAGACCACTGCATTTTGAAGTTTTCCTTGAACTTGTTTAAACTTACATAAAAATCATTGGAGCTTGTGGCTCCAGCATATAATGAATTTTTTCCTTAGACCAGATAAATCTTGAGAACTGCTTGCAAGCAATTTATATCTCCAATCCATTTGTTACCACCAGAAAAACTGGAGAAAAAAAATCTCTTTTAGTGAAAAAGTCAATTCCAAAACAGAAACCTCATGTGTTCCCACTTTCAAGCCCTGGGCTCCACTGAGGGAAACCAGCCCTCAGTGAACCTTCAGGATCCTGTTTTAAACTCCTGTACAGTGCTGGGGGAGGAATACATTTCTATGCAAATATAAACTACAATGGGGTTTGACTTTAGGAGAGGGTTTTGTAGCATAGTATATTTTTTGAGTTTAAATCTGAAAAGTCCCATGTTATTTTAGGTAAATGATTTAAGAAATATAAAGCTTTCCCCATAGCTTTAATTCATAACACTCAACAGAGCTGTCTATTACTCTTCATTAACTAATAAGGAATCCTTGGATGACTTCCTTTATTTGAAATAGCTAAATTTTAGACAATTTTAGGTAGGTCAGATGAATCCCTCTGGAAATAATACATGACATTTTATGAATACATAGCATATGTAACTGAAATAAATATTCTCATTCTATTATTTTAGTATGTTGAGCATGGAAAATATAGCAATTTTTTTGTTGGCTTTTTTTTTCTGCAACAAATAAGAAATGCACATGCCAAGCAGGATTAAAATACATAAGTGGTTTGGGTCAATTACTAGATGGATTTAGGAAAACTGTTAATAGCACTGTACAGAAATGAATAATACTTCTTACATATAACTATTTTCCTTTCTGGGGTGTTCTCAGTCCAGTAATTTCTAAGGAAGACATGAAATAACATCCACTTGAATCTGAGCATTTTTAAATATACAGAGTCACACACAAGTTTTGTGCAATGTAACCTGTAAGTTTTAAATAATTACCAGACTGATATAAGTATTCCAGGTAGTTTGAAAAATGTTAATTGCTTGAGTATCTAAAGTAACAATCCCTAACTGAAAGTACAGCAATGTCAGGTTTGACAGAATTATGGTTAATTCAGACTAAGAAGTGATTGTGAGAAACACTTTGCCAAAATGGTATGAATTCATGCATTTGTGATTATAGATGTGAGGTTGTAAATAATATACATAACAAAAGATAATGTGGGAATCTAATAAATCTTGTGAAGTGTGTTCAGTGGGGAATTATCATCACATTTGAGAATACAGTTCTGTGTTCTGCATGGTGACACTGAAAAATTAAACTGCTTGAGCCACTGTAGAATTCTGGAGGAAGCCCCGGAAAAGGAAACTCTTTTTATCTCATGAGCTACAGGAATGGCAAGGATTTCATGACAATGTGATCAGGAAAGAAAAGGCTGGGTAGCATTGGAATAGGAAATTTAAAACACAGCAGCAACAATTAACCAGTCAAATATATTATTGTATCTTAGAGCTCTGTGTTCAGATATTGCAACTTTCTTTGCAGATTCTATTACTTACACCAATGCAATTTACTATCCTCAGTATGGCAGTAAACAGGTGAAATGTGATTTATGTGGTATAAAGATATCAGACCAAATGATCCAGTAGAATCATAGAATCACAGAATGTGCTGAGTTGGAAGGGAAACATCAGGATCATCAGTCCAACTCCTGGACATCCCACGAATCACTCCATGGGCCTGAGATCATTGTCCAAAATGCTCTTGAACTCTGTCAGGCTTGGTATTGTGACAACTTCCCTAGGGAGCCTGCTCCCACTCATCCAGACATGATGAATCTGTGAATGAATTGTGTCTAATGGCTGAGATTAAAGCCATATTTAATGGGGAATCCAGACTTGGAGAGCAGTAGAAACCCTGCAGAGATTCTCAGTGAGATAGACAAGCTTATCTGAGATTTGAGACAAACATTTCCACCCAGGCTGCTTTTTGGTTGCAGAGGTGTTTGTGAGGATGGATACAGTAGAGAAAAAAGAAACCAAACCAATCCCAAACCTGTAAATTAAATTCATCGGTGATGTTGGATCTCAAAAGCTCAAAGGCTTACAGAGAGTTTCATAGAACACTTCTCATTTATTTTGCTGTTCTCAATGTTACCTGCAAAGCTTGAGTTCTGCAAGTGGTGAGATTTTTGAAGCTGGCCTCAAAAATGAGACTTTATTGTTGGGACCAGAGAAAAATGCACAAAAGTCAGTCAGGCCAGAAAACCTGGAGGTTAGATAGGTTGACATGTTATTTGGACAGGAAGCATCTTGCAGTAAGGAGCTCCTGGTTGCTTTATATTTTCAGAGTTATCATCAGAATCAAAACAGCTTGAAGCAGCACTTATGACTCATTTTCAGTGTGGAACAAAGTCATAAGTTAAGCACCACATGCTATGAGTGTAACACATAACAGGCCCCTGAACTACATGGAAAAGTTTTACCCAGTTTTCAAGTGTCAATCTAGTTTTCCTTGTGCCTAAGGCTCTGTGACATCTTGACATCTGTAATCAGGTTCATTTCTACCCTTCCCAACCATTACAAGCTGTCACTCTTCAGCTTCTCCACTTACTATTCCACTACTATGGATTTAATCTGCAGTTTTCTACGCACTAAATTTAAGACCCAGCAGTTTTCATGTATTATTCACTTCCACTTGCTATACTTGCTAAACAGTATATGTTCATTTGAGTTAATAAACCACCATTCACTTTCCTCCTTGCATTTCTCTGAACAGAGTTATTACTCAATCTACCTCCACTGACAGAGGCTTCAGAGCTTTCACAGATTTCTCTGTATTCATGAACCTATTTATCATCTACTTGTCTTAAATATTAGCAAAGTAAGCCTGCTGGAAAGGCTTAAGCTGTAATCTGTCAGAGGTGTATGTGAAGACCTATATATATCTGACTCAAAACCCAGGTGAGATCTCTCCCTGTTGGTTGTGGGACACCCACCCCACTTTGGATGATCTGAAAGTTATTAATATGCTCATCAAAGAAGAATAGAACGTAAATTATTTCTCCTGTGTGTCTCTTACAGATAAAGAAGGGACAAAAGTCTGAAGTCCTTATCAATGTTGAATATCTGGTTTTGCTCTCATGTCCTCAGGAAGACATTGCTGGAGTCGGTGACTGGGGTTTGCCCTTTCTGTGCCTCTGAAAGGATGTGCTTGACTCCCTCAATTCCACTTGGCATGGCTGTGGGATGGTGTTGGAGGTCAGAGATGGGTGCAGCCAGATCCCAGTGCCTTTTGCCTGTGGCTTCAGTCAACAAAAAGTTGCTGTTTCTGTAATCAAAGATGACCTGCCAGCACCAAAATGAACAAATCCATTCCACCAGTTTTGCTATGTGATTCACTTCTTCAGGTCTGACCCTCATGCCCATTTCCCATGTCAAGTATTTTCCTTTTGTCTCTATTAGAGCATGTCCTGTCCTGTTGCAACCATGTAGCTGCATCACACAGTTTATTTGGCATAATGTGACTTTTTAAAATTTATTAATGTAATCACCCTTGTGTCAGAAAAATAAATTCTATCAGTGTCACATGAATCTTTGCAGAAAGGCATTGGACAGAACACCATTCATGAATGTTTCCTCATTATCCTAATCAAACTGAGGCTTTGAAAAACCAAAGAACTAATCAGAAAGTTTCAACTCCTTCTGTAGACAAAGAATTTAATTTTTTAATAATATTTTTTCCTTGGATTTTTATAATATTTTATCAAAGTAGAACACTGGCTTTTGACAGATTTAAAGAGTGACAAATTCAGTTGATTGACAATTCAAACAGTTGACCTTTCATTCCTAAAAATCCGTTTCATTAGTATGACAAAACCCCCTGAATAGAACCCTTTTAAGCAACAGGAAGAAAATAATTGTTCTAATTCTCAGTTTGAAAGGAAATACAGACAATTATGTGGACAGTGACACTAATATGAAAACATATTTTCAAGCACAGCTTGTTGGAACAATCAAGTTATTTAGCTCCAGTTCATTAAAGTTCTTCATGTGCACCCTGGATTAGAGACTTTCAGATGACTAAATTGTTTGAGAAACAGGAGAGCATTCCCTCAGAGGGGGAGAGCATAATAGTTACCTTTGTCTAAGGAAGAACATCATCTGGACAACTTTTGGGACTATTTTCCAAAGCTTTTGGGCCTTTTGGGATCATGTCCCTTTAGGAACTATGAAGTCAGGTAGTTTTGCTAAGGCAGTTGTTTTGGATAAACCCTCAGAGTCTCCATTTTACATCTGTGAAGTGAGGATAATACAACATTACCCTCTTTCAAAATGGCATCAGGGAACACATTGTCACACTGTGAGATCTGAGATATGTGGGACCTAATCCAGATATGCAGCTTCATTGACTTCCAAAATAATAATGATAAAAGCAGAAGCACATTTTGTATTAATCTGATGCAGAGCACTCAAGGAACCCTACCCTGTTGTCATTCTGCACTGTCATAGTTTGGAGCACTTGAATGTGTGCAGTCATGGGGGAGATGTGGGGGAGATGTGGCAACTATTAACAGCAGTTAGTGATAAGAAAACATGGTATTATAGAACTCAGCAAGACTTCAGAAATTTAGAAATGGAATTTTCCCCCTTAAAAAAATATCAGTATAAGCCTTTTGCTTTGAAGAACATGCCTTTAGGAATATCCAGCATAACATAACAGTACTTTATGAAGTAATGAACAAAAAACTGATATTTTTCTTTATTTTTTACCCTTCCAAATGCCAAAACTTGCAAAGTGGTAAAACTATGAAAAGTAGATATTAATTTATGACTTTATATCTGCTAATGCATAAGTAGGTAACTACAGGAAAAGGAAGACTAATTAACCTATTTTTGCCATCCAAAAAAAAGACACAGGTTTTATGTTTCATGTAGCTACTGGAAAAGGTGGGCACCTTTAGAGAATGGTCCATCTAACCCTAAAATATATATTCAAAGTAGTTGGGACAGTCACATCATCCTTACACAGCTAAAATAGGGCAGAAGAGTCCCATCTGAGGAGGTTACACAGAAGTAAGATGTGTCTACAGATATAAATCCAAAATAAAGAACTGTGACACTCTAAAGGTGCCATGAGCCAAAAAATTCTACTATTAAAAGACCTTTTTTCCTCTTTCTAAGGACTGATGATAAATGCTGACCAAAGACTGAAGCAAACTCCCTTTTTTCTTTTAACATTAGCTTTGTTTATCAAGAGTGGCAGGATTGTGGGAAATGGATTTGTAAGAAGATTTCCCACACAGGACCAAGACCCCATCACCAATATGTGTTCCATGCAAATCCTGTGTGTTCACGCTCCAAGCCTAAAGAACCCACACTCAGCTGCAGAACCAAACAGCTGTGTCTCAGTTCTAGCACAAAACTGAGGACACAATGTGGGTGTTTACTTGCAATGGGTTGCCAAAGCTACGAGAAAATTCTCTTTTTCACATTATTGCTACAAAACTTATGTGTATGTATATATGTATATATATATATATGTATATATGTATATATGTACTCAATTGCAGGTAGGCTGAAACTACTCTTTTACCAGCCTGGGTTATTTTCAACTTTCAATTGCAATCCTGCAAGTAAAATTTAAGCACAACCGAAATGAATTCTTTAAGGAATGATGAGCCTGGTGTGTCCAAGTATGGACTTTTGAACCATCCAAACCAGACTTATCAATGGAAAACAAAGAGAAAGGGGAAAGAAATGGAATGTGCCACGTGTAAGGACTTAGCAGAACCAATCTTTCATGGCCTACCAGCACTGTTGGCATTTGCAGTGAAGCTCCCTGCTATGTTCTGGACCATTTCTGAGTGGTGACAGAATTTGACATCCGTGCCTATTTATTATCTGCAATTTCTTTGTGTTCAACTTCAGCCCTTGTAGCAAGGTGACATTTTGGAACCAGTGCTTCCATTAACTCAAACCAAGTAGCACCTTATTTCTGAAGTAGCCATATCTATTTTAATCGAGATATTTAATGGCACAGCACCCTCCTCAGTAAAAATGACAGTGACAGAGTAAAATCTTCTTTCTGCACTATATAACTTAGAAAAGAAGACAAGAATAGGCCATAAAAGCAGGATTCATGGGAAGCTTTATCTAGTTTATCACCCAAGAACGTGGCAGGAGTGAGCCATCATATGTTTCTAAAGAATATTTTAAAATAGGACCGAAATAGCAGTTATTGGTAAAAAAACAGGTAAGCTTTTCAGCCTTGCTAAATATTAAGCCATAAATATTAATACTTAAAAAAATATCTAAGAAGACAATAAAGTGTTCCTTCAAAGTAAGGAAAAAAAAGGAGCTGTTTGATTTTTAACCCAATCCTTATTCTTTATAATACAAGCAAAAATTACAGCATTTGCTGAGACCTTAATAGAATGAATCTTAATGTTTCATTTTTTAGGGAATAAAAGAAATCATGCCTCAATATTAGAAAACAAAAGCCCAAACCAGCAGAACACACAAAATTTTTGGGTGAATTTCTGAAAACTGCATTACATCTACAGCTTGTGGGTGGATATTCTACCATCAAATAAGCTCTTTTAAAATTGATTGTGGGGCTAGGGCTTCCATGATTTGTATTAGACTTTCCTATGTGAATTCTTCAGTGTCTGATTAGAAGTTATATTGCTGTCAGTTGGTGCTCCTTTGTCAGTCACTGATTTCCCTATGTCAGACCTTCATTATCTTGTGATCACTGTCCTGTCTTTAAATTTAGCTGAAATGTGCCAAAAATTTAAAAAATAACCAGGGTGGAGTGGGGGGAAGAGAGACAGATAGAAAAATACAGAGTTTTGCATAAATACTGAGCAGAGTTATCTTTCCCTTCAGAGTCTAAGTGAGTTATGTGCTTGAGAGAAAGATTTAGAGCACTGATGCTGAGGAGTGATCAGCTCCCTTATTTACTTGGTGATCCTAGAAGCCTGAATATCTTATAGAGATAACAGACAGAAGTAGGATGGCACTGAACAGAAATTCAGGGTATTTGCATCAATTATCCAGAATAAGAAGGAAAAATACTATTCCTTCTGTACTTGTTCTTCCTCATGTGTGGCACTCACTGTCACAAAGGCTTCAAACATCTTCTGTGTATCTTGCAGCTTCTTCATCAAATGAAGTATGAGTCTTAAACTACAGCATGTTTAGTACACAGTCATAATTAATTTCTTGATAAACAACCAACATTTACAGAATTTCAAGGTGAGTTACTTCAAAAAAGCCAGTATCTGATGAAGTAGGTAGCTCAAAGTTGCCATTCTGGAGGAGTTAGATCTTTAATTGTCTGGAGGTTGAGGTATGCACTTATTTATAGGCTAATCTAGAAACACTAAAGCTAGCATTGCCTCATTTCCCACTCTATTTTTTTTTTACCATAAGTAAAACTAAATATAATAGCCAAGACCTCTGTGGTAACATGAACTGTAAGGTTTTAAACCCAGCACCTCTGTAAATTTACCCTTAAAAATGAAAAAGACTGATGAAAAAGTATCAGATAGAAAGGAGAATCTGGCTGATGTAGATCAGAACAATGTGATTTGACACATTGAATCAATATAGACTTACATCAGGAGATTTTTTTAAAAATAATTTTTGCTTTTCCTGACTTGTGATTTTAATCTTTTCTTAGTCCATAATTTATTAGATTAAGCAGGGGAAGTAGTATCTCTTCCAAGACATCAAAAAACCATTATTCAAAAATGTCCAGTGAAAACTGATAGTTAAAAATTGGGTACTGATTATCTAAAGAAAAACTCTCTGTGCAAGGGTACCTGTACCTTGCATACAAATTATGTATGAACCCTCAGAGTTGTGAAAAAATCTTGACAGACAATTGCTCATTAAAATCTGATAATTGTAATCAGGGTTCTTTGACTCCCTCTAATTGGTAACAGCAGAACTAAAATAATCTGTGATTTTGGCATTCTGTCTGTCTTTTGCATCTCATAAGAATTAGAAAGCAGTATCTAGAAAAAAACCCTGCTTTATTGGTTATAGGGTTTAAAAGACATCAATTAACTTCTTTACTCCCCCCTTCTTTCCTATAAAAGACAAGGCAATTTGTTTCCTTGATGTGTGAGCCGTCATCAAATCTAAATTCACAGCAAGAACACTTCTGAGATAGCCCAAACTTATCATAAGGTTAATGAACCATTGCACCAGTCCGACCTAAGCCATTTGTCAATGAATAAAATTGCTCATCTGCTATTGTGCAACACAATTTGTAATAAAACTGCCAAAATAAGAACTTATTTATGTTTCTCTTTAGCACAGATTGCTCCTTCAGATTGTAAAATGTGTGTATAATAGGCTGGTAATGTAAGGAGGGTTTATTATTTTCCAGCAGAAGCCATATATTTTGTGTGAACCAGTTTTTGATTTTTGGAGCAGAGGTGTTCTGTGAGAGCAGACTTGGACCTTCCATATTTCAAGTAGTTTCTGCTGTGAGGTCTGTCAAGACAGTTTAATACAGGATTGTGTATGGATTGTGCTACCCAAAACCTCCCAGGGACAATCAGAGATGAAAAAATAAGCACAGCAGGTCACTATCACCATGTTCTCATGTTAGTCTGTTATTTTTTGCTTTCATTTAGTTAGAGACTATACACCATAACCACAAATTCAACTGGCTGCAATGTATCAAGGTTTGAAGGTGCCGTGCTTGGAACAGTCAACAAAGGAAAATTGCTGATGAATAACCAGAGAGAAACAATGAAAAAAATAACCAGAGAGAAGAGAGGAGCAGTGAAGTAAAATATGTGATGTTTTCTGTTGTGCAGAAAGAGCCATGGACATGCAGCAGTCAAGCCATGGACACTGAGGGTTTGTGTGTGACCAGGCAGTCTGGGGCATGAGCAGTTCAGAAGCTGGATAATGATCATTTCGTCCACAGGAATTGCTGCCCCCTTCAGTCACAGCTGAACGAGTCTTGGAGGTTTGGACAGAGGATAGAAGCAAACCAAAGCATTTGTCTTAGACCTCTGGGTCAGTAAAGGTGAAAAATGAGGAAATGCAGTGTAAGACACTTGCTGGGGAGTTCACTTTCAGATTGGCTCACCTGCAGATGGGCAAAACCTTAGGAAATTCTGCAAAATGCTTCCTGTCTCCTTCAGAATTTTGTTGCAAACAGAACAGTACCCACAGGGCTGCTTAACTCTCCCCCAGTGAGCAGAGCTGCAACACAAGAGCCCATCAGAGGCTGAGTGTGTGGCGTGGCCCATCCTGTGAGTAGGGCAGTGAGTGTGCCTATGGTACTCCAAGGTTAATTTATATTTCCTCACATGTTGTGAAAAGCTTCCTGTACCATAATGTCCATAAAATAACTATCCATAAAAAGGATATTCTGTATTATTTTTGTCTATCTATGAAACAAAAAGTGCTGCGAACAAGAAGCAGAAGATCTTTAACAGATTAGAAATAGTCCTGTACTGTTGCAACAAAGACCATTATGTGCAGGACAGTATTTCTACTTACTGTCTACACACAATTGTTTGTTTCTGTGGCTCACCATGAAATGCTCAGTCATGGGTGTAATTTGTAGCAGAATATGGGATGTAGAAACTTCCCAAAAAAGAGTTATCCTTTAGGCTTATGGCATTCCCTTGTACTCACATTTCTTGCTTAAAGTTTTTGCTTAAAATATCACTTTGCAGTTCTCAAGATTATCAGTGATATTTTTGCAATTCAAGATAAGTTAAATGCATTGGGTACTTCTGCTCCTAAAACCTACAAGAACCTCATGGTTCTTGTGACAACCAAGAAGACAAAAACTGAATACTTGCACAATGTTTCTATGTTTTTCTTCCCCAACAATTTTTCCATTCCTTCAGAGCAAATGCAATTTTGATTTATTTCTTTCCTCTGGGCTCAAAATCAGTCAGTTACAAAAACAGGATACACCACCTCAAACTTCTTCAAAGATGTTGCTGACTGTATATTTGCCAGAGGAGAAAAAAAAATTACAAAATTAAGGATATAGAGGCAGTAAAAATATAAAGGAATTATGTTCAACACAAACAAAGAAATTAAGCAGTAAAAAAAAATAAAAAGGACTCGTGTTGAATTCTGACTGCTTATAGCACAGATACATGCAGTTTTAAAAATCTGCTCTTTATTAATATGTAGCATTGTGGAAGAATATGTCTACTATTGCTAACCATGGAGAATCTCAAGTAACTGATGTTAAATTATTGTGTTAATCATCTTTACTATTAAAAAAATATTCTCATTTTCATCTTGACACTTTAACATGTATCAGTGGACCCTGTAGTATCAGATTTTAAGAAGAATCTCTAAACAAAGCATTACTTGTGGTTACTTGTCCTTAATGACTGGGATCAAATTCATCCTCTGAAAATCTTATTTATAACAGAGAAAGACAGTGATCAGCTGGGATCTTTCATAGTAAGTCTTGCAAAGAAAATTGGCTAGGGTAAGGAAGTATTTTCTATTCTGAGGAACAGAGCTTTGCTTAAAATAATCAAGGAGAGGATCTTTTAAAGCAGTCTTCAGGAGTTACCCAGCCAATTCAGCTGTGGATGAGGGGCTCACTTTCAAACCTCTTTGAAAATCCCAGAGTTAATTATCAGTGCTTGTAAAACTCTTTGAACCTTCAAGATGTTAAAAAAAAATAGTAAAATATATAAGTGCCATGATAGTTTGTGTTAAACACAGCTTGTAAATTATATAAATCACACTTAAAATCCCTGAATAGATTGATCCTGTTCTGGGAGTTTTCCCTGTAGGACATGTATAAACAGATTTAGTTACAACTCTGGCTGGATAACATCATCTTCCTGAGCAGATCATTGAGAACTGCAAAGCAGGAGAGGCTCTGAACTGACCCTGAGGTAAACAACTGAGGGTTTCACCTCACTTTCAGCGACGTGTTTAAAACACACAAATTATATTTTGCATTTAAGTTTTTCTGGCAAAGCTAAATGACTGTACTTAGAGGTCATCTAGGTACTAATAATTCACGGTTTACAAGATTGAGGAGAAAAGGACTGTCCCATATTACTCCTTTTCCTGAAATCAGAAATACCACAGGGAGCTGATGATGGGCTGATGATCTCTCTTAGGGTCTACAAGATGAGGGTTGGTCTCTTTTTCCAGGCAGGCATTTCTCAACTGAGAAAACAAGAAGACACAGTCTTAAGTGCCAAGGGAAGTATAAGTTGGACATTAAGAAAAAGTTTTTTACAGAAAAACTGATAAAGTACCAGAATTGTCTGCCTGGGCAGTTGGTGGAGTCACCATCCCTGGATGTGTTTAAAAAAAAAAGATTGGAGGCAGCACTCTGTGCCACGGGTTAGTTAAGGTGTTGGGGCATGGTTGGACTCCATGATCTTCCAACTTAGTGATTCTGTGATTCTGTGATTCTGTGCATCTAACAAATAATACATAGAGTTAAAACCCACATGATCAGGACAAAAGAGAAAAGAGTTTACAGAAACCTGTTATTTCAAGGCATTGTTGTCCTGTAGCTTAGTTTAAAAAAATATTACTTTAAAATATTGCAGAGGTGAGCAATTTCCCAGTCTCCAACACCTTGGTTGCTACAAGGAGTATTTTATTTGGTAGTGTTTTGAGGGTGTTGGGATGCTTAAACAGCATCAGCTTTTTGGCTTTATCAGTGCTACAAGGATGCTAACATTGTCATTTGTGTGGTGTGCCATAAAAATCTCTGCAGATGGCCCAGAGTACAGATAAGTAAAAAAATCTTTATAATCAGTGTTACAAAACAAGCAGAAGGCTTTAAAGGCTCCAGTTATGTTAGACAAATTCTAGCTATAGTAGGAAAGCCACCATGTTCTCAAAGCTTTGTTTTGAAGCCGATCGTGCAGCCAAAGTGCAAAGGAGAGAGGCACAGGAAGATGGTTGCAAAGGAGGAGGCTGGCTGAAGCGATCCCTCTCCACATCCTGTCCGAGACCTCAATCAGTATCACTCCTCTGGAACTATCTTTGCTTTGAATCAAAATGCAGAAAAAGTTCTCACTGTAAAAAGTGAAAAGGAGCAAAGAATCCTTCACTGCGGAAATGTTTTCTTTGAAAGCAAACTTA
The DNA here is from genome assembly GCF_000277835.1 of Geospiza fortis. Lineage (NCBI taxonomy): Eukaryota > Metazoa > Chordata > Aves > Passeriformes > Thraupidae > Geospiza > Geospiza fortis. Next base: position 36,228 of record NW_005054543.1, on the reverse strand, counting down.
CTTGATTTAAATACTTCTGTTTTCATCATAAACCAAACTGGGTTGAGAAAAATGAACTTATTTGGGACATAAAGCAATAACAGACTTTTGATCACCACCTAAATTAAAATATGATATTTAACAAATGATGTCTCTTTCCTATGCAAAGGCAACATTTAGTTAATAACTTTTAGCACCATTTAAGTTATTTTCTTTCTGAAACCTACAGAGCTCTTGTGCTGAATTCCAACCTGAGGGCTTCTACCACAGCAATCACTCTTTATTTTACATATGCTCTCCTCAATATTCTCATGGTACAATTTCCATACTGCCTGCAGTTATATTCTAGAAAACCACAGTGCAGATTTTTATGTCTGGGGGCTAAAAGGCTCTTGGATGGTGGCTCGTTCTTGCATATGTATGTACACTCTGCACGTAGTGAAAGAGCCATTTGAGCTTCTGTGACTTGTCATTTGTAGCAGTACTGGCTTCTGGGTATAAAAGACTCAGAATTACAAAGGTTTGCAGTAGGATGTTACTTAGCAAGTACCTCCACTTTAATACCCAGCACTAGGGAACACTAGTGGTACAGTGAGACCTCTCTCCAGGGAGAGATTGCTGTTAAAAATACATTAAGATGCCATGGCTAAGCATTTCCTAGAAATGTATTATTTTTGCTGGCTGCATAATTGTAGTTCTTTGTGGCTCAGCTCGTGGATGTTCAAATTTGCCATGCATTCACATACATGGTATGAGCCCCTGACCTGCTTTTCCTGCAGAAATTTCCGTTTGAATACACACGACCAGTGACCTGTGTGTCCTTGTGGCCAAGAAGGCCAATGGGATTCTGGTGTACATTGGAAAAAGCTTTGCCAGCAGGTCCAGGGAGCTGACCCTGCTCCTCTGCTCAGCCCTGGTGAGGCCACACCTGGAATGCTCTGTGCAGCCCTGGGAACATCAGGACAAGAGAGACATGGAGCTCCTGGAGAGGGCTCAGTGTAAGGCAGCAAAGATGATGAAGGAAGGAGGGTCTGAGGGAGCTGAGCCTGCTCAGCAAGAGAGGACAGAGAGGGGACCTCATCAGTGTCTGTCAGTGTCTGCAGGGAGGTGTCAGAGGATGGACCAGGCTCTGCTCAGGGGTCCCAAGGATTGGGAGAGGTAACAACAGGCAAAAACTGATGCCTAGGAAGTTCCACTTGAACACAAGGAAAAACTTTGTGTCTGACTGAGTATTGGAAGAGATTGTACAGAGAAGCTGTGGGGTCTCCCTATCTGGAGATATTCCAGAACTGTCTGGACACAATCCTGTGCCTTGTGCTTTAGGACAGCTCAGAGGTTGGACCAGATGACCCATTGTGGTCCCTTTCACCTTTACCTGTTCTGTGATTCTGTGACAGTGAATCCTGCAAGCTACCTACTGCAAGTGTGCTGCCTGAATTACATTTTTCTTGAATTTTATGTACTTAATTGCAGACAATTATTAAAATTATGACAATTAGTTGAAGCATTATACTTTTCCAATCATTTTTTGGTCCTAAAATTAGGTGATACCATAAGGAGAGATAGAGTTTGTCCTTCCTATTACTTAAATTTGGAGAAATTTTTGACTTGAAGAAAAATTGTCAGTGTTTTGGTCACGAATGGACTGAAGTCCTTCTCAAGGAAAGTGTGCCCATATCACCAATTCATATTCTTATCTTTTTCACTTAGGTTTGTTAGTGTAGTTTTCTCTGGGCTTCTATCCAGCCTGTACACACAGAATTTCTTCAGAACTTTGTGTCACTACAAATGCAGACTTAGATAAGTGCAAACTGGATAAATTGATACAGCATAATAACAAACCATCATAAATTAAACTTTTGTGAGAACAACAAAAAAGGAAATAGCATGCTTACATTAGAATAAGATCCACTTATTGCATTTACAAATAACCTACCACTCCTCTCTTAAACCTTAGTTACTCCCCCTGTTATAGGAAATTCTTGGAGTTTTGTTACTGAAACAATTACACAGTGGCAAGTCGTTTACAGGCTCCATTCCATTCAGCATAAACACAACAGGGGAAAAATCCTGGCTCTGTAGCAGTCAAGGAAGAGGTTGTGGGAATTTCAGCTCCCTGCAGCCCAGAGTCATTTTGCTGACTTCACTGTAGCAATATTTCACACAATAATGTTTGCAAATGAAGGTAAGTTTTTTGAGTGATGCTGGAAAATGAGGCAACTAAAGTGTTTTAAATCACTCTGGGAAAAATGTTTGGTCTTGAAAATAAGTGATTCCTTTAAAAATACATCATCAGAACCTAGCTATCAGGGGAGCTAAGTACAAAGTTGCAGAGAGAATAGAAAATATTCTAGTAGAAACAATAACTAGAAATTATAATACCTAAATTATTAATACCTAAATTATTATTTAAGTTAGTTATCTTTGACTATACCTATGATTTAATAGTGTAAAACACAGTGGTGTTAATATTTTTCCCCCAAAAAATTTATAATCTATAGAAAAAGAGTAATACTTGACTGGTAACTGAGGAACTTTGTGTATTTCTGGGTCAGCTTGGTCCCTGTTGTATTGAGCTCCGTTATCTCCTATGGACTGCAAGTCTAGGTTTAGTGAAGATTGTGAAAGAAAGGGAACAGAAGAGTTATGAATGCCTGAGATATTTCCCCACTTTGTAAATACTTTGTGGCCAGATCATTCTGTTTTCAAAGTCTTTGATAATTTCAATCTGGAAAGTATTTTTCCACAAGGCTGCGTTCTCATGGTGTTATACAAGACCAAATTACACTTTACTCTCTGATATGTTGCACTGGCCAAGACTTGATTTATTTATCTTTCCTTATAAATATCAGTACCAAGTGGCTTTGACATATATGATTGCTCCTAACAACATGGGCAAGTATTTCTTCAACTTGAAGAGAGAGTAAATATAACCAGATTCTTTATCTCAACTATAGTGTTGTTGTAATGCTGAAATATTGGTGCTTGTTTTGTTGGAGTAGCAAAAAACCAGCCTGAGCAGAGCCTGTCTGGTTTTCTGTACCAGTTACAGGACTGCAGATGTTAATTTATTACCTTGGAAATCAGTTCTCAACCATTTCCAGATTTCTCCCAAAGGAACTAGGAGATAATATTGGACACTGGCAGAGCAAAACAGTGGTGGTGAGAGCAGTAAAATAATGTAATTTGTGACCTGCCTTATGAATTAGATAGAAAAGGCTTGTGCAGCCCAATATCTTTCTGCTTTTTCATGCATTTCCCTCATCTTTAAGAGGCTTTGCTATTAGCCACCAGAAAATAAGGCCAACAGGTTGTGAGAACCTCAACTTTGTCCATGGCCCAGGGAAGCAGATCTCCTATTTCCTCATTTTCTCTAGTCTTCCTTTTATCACCATCATACCTAAAGAAGGTTTTCGTTTTTTTCCCTTGACATCCCTGGTCAAATTTTATTTTATACAGGCTTTAGCATTCCTAACCTGATCCCTCACTGCTTGGACAATTTTGAGTTTTGACAGAAAGCCAAAGTATTTTCATATACAAGTGGTTGAATTCATTGAATGTGAATATCTAAATATGTGAATATCTAATAGATATTCTGCATAGGCAAAATCTAATTCTTAGTGGCCTTTAGGTTTTATACAGTTCTCCTGATTATTTCTTATGAAACTGACTTCAGAGATGTGGAGATTTCATGCTGAGATGTAAAAAGAATAGCCACTGATGAAGGGTATACTGCAAACAATACTTTTGCCTTATTGGTATTTTATTGCTCACCTGTGTTTATAGAGATTTTTCTGCTTTTCTTCTGAAGTAGTTTGCAAAAGGTCTTACTGTACTGCTCGTGGAGTTAATGGGCTTGCTTAATCATCATGGTTTGGAGAACAACAAAGGGAGCTGCATGTGTCCCAATTTATACTGCAAATGGAACAAATGTCTTCTGTAAGTATAAAAGGATCATTTCTTTTAAAGAATAAAGCCCTTTGAAACCAATTAATAGTTGACCTACATAGTAATGCACATATCTCCATGTTTTTCTCTTTTTTTTTTTTTTTGTGGAAGTCATTTTTCAGTAGCAGAAAAAGAGTAAATAAGTATGTGCAATCATCCACTTCTACAACAAAGATTTTGAGGTTAAATATTCAAACACTTTTTGCACCATTTCTATAAAATTAAGTGCATTTCATCTTTTTAACCTGCTGCAACAGTAGCT